>NC_066579.1:123252454-123552454 GCF_024323335.1 Lathyrus oleraceus
TTTTTTCTCTCTTTGTGTCTTTTTTTGTTGAGCTATTAGGGCTTCTTGGCCCTTGTTCAACTTTTTACTAAGCCATGCACCTGTTTTACCCAACACATGCCCTACTGGTGTGTGTTGAGTAGGTTTGGGCCTTACTCTTGGGCCCAAGTATTTGTATTGCTCCATACCCTCGTATGTTGGGCTTGTACCCCATTTTCTTTTGTTTGTTTTTTTTTTCTTTCGTATTGGGACTTATACCCATTTAGTGTTTTATTTACTCTTTCACGCCATTGTATTGATAGTACACCCTTCCTTTTATTTTTTATTTTTGATGGTTTTTATTTTTATTAGTTAGTTGTTTAATTAATAATTTCTAGCTTAAAATAAATAAAAAGCCATTAAAATTAATTTTTCAAAATCAAAAACACTTGATCAACATCAAGTTTCTTTTCAAAACAAAATAGTTCACCACCAAATCAATTTCAAATCAAATTCATAAAACAGTTGATCAGCATTGAGTTTATTTTACCATGTAATTAACAACATTCCAAAAAAAATTCATAACTAAATCAGTTGAAAATGATTAGTTTAGACGTAGTTTCCTTTTTTTTTCCGAGTATTTGAATGGTAAACATAATTAGCTTACTGTTTGAATACCCGTCTTCCATTAAAAACACAATAATTGATCGAATTTAGTTCAGTCCTTGTTGGATGAAAAAAGGATTGGTTTGGACGTAATGTCATATCTTTTCCTAGAGCATTTGAATGTTAGTCGTACTTAGCTTGTTGTTTGAATACTTGTAATTTGTTAAAGACTTACGACCAAATTCATCTCAAAAATTTCATAAAAGATTTGGATGAAAAAGGATTAGTTTGAAAGTAATATCCTCTCTTTCCCGATTATTTGAATGATAGCCATAATTATCTCGTTGTTCAAATAATTCGTCTTCCACCTAAAATCAATCCAACCAATTAAGCTTCTTTCTGCCTTAGCGTAATAAAAACTCAATTTTTTATAAAATGGATGATGTTTTATCCATTCTACCGCGATACAAGCATACACTTAAGTCACAAACACGCAAGCATAAAAGCAATGTTAGACCGTTAGGTGCAATCTAAACATCACTCACTAAAATCAACCAACACACACATACACACACGCACGCGCACACACACACACACACACACACACACATATATATATATTTATACTTGGTACACACATCATTGTCTTGTAAGGTTTCTAGTGAGTAAAACCTATACAAAGTCGGGATTTTAAAGCATTCTCATCATCTTCGATCTCTCTTTTATGCATACACACAATCAAACTACACATAATCATTTTTTGATTGGATGTCATCTAGATTAAGTTTGATAATGTTTAATTTATGTTGATTGTATTATAATATTGGGTTGAGAACTTTTAGGATTTCAAATCAGAAAACCGAGGTGTGGTTTTCCTTCAAGATCTTTAAGATTTGAAAATTTTGGACAAGATTACGCAAATTGGATCCGACCGAGTGAAGTCTTTAAAGAAAGAAAGGTTCTTGGCAAAGGAGTAGCGTGGTACAGTTGTTCGCATTGGTAAATCTTGGGTTTCATCAAGTGTGCGCTTGGAATTAATTCTACCGAGTGAAAGCTTTTAATAACTAGGAGTTTCGTTCAAAGAAGTAGTGTGAGGCGGTGAATTGAAGCGACATAGTTGGTTATTTCATCTATCTTTGATCAAGAGAAGATAAGGTGATAGAATCAATATCAAGCCTATGACTTGTAGGGTTAGATTTATACATCTATCTTGTATTCATACATTTGCAAAGTAAGATATATTACATTATCTCAATTCGCATTTGAGTTGAGGACAGACCTACCCATAGCAATGTCGATTAGGGAACAACTTAAACAAATCATTGTGTACTCTCTCTCTCTCTCTCTCACTCTCTCTCTGTATATATATATATATATATATATATATATATATATATATATATTATTTATTTATTTTTATTTTTGTTTGCGAATTGTTGATTGCATTGATCATTTGACCAATTTTGTTTTGATCATAATTTTGAAATTGGTGTTGTTGTGTATATCACAAACCATTTGGTTTTAATTGGACTTTTAGAATAATAATACCACATAGAATTACAAACATTATTGATTGCACACTAAGTGTTCGACAAATTGCGTCACTTGGTCTTTTTTTGTGAATTTTCATTGGAAATAGACTTTCTGTATTACTTTGCATTGAACTGATTATGATTAGTTATTGTTGATAGATTTGTGAATCATTATTATACAATTGTCGTTAAATACATATATTCGAGCTTTTTGATACAGTTTCGTCTAGACTATTTTTGATTCGGGATATTTGTAACTTGCTTCCGCATCATAAAATTTTCAAACTATTTTTCGTCAAGTTTTTAACTCGGAATCTATTCCCCCTCCCCCTCTAGATCTAGGCCTATCGCCTAACATGTTGAGTAGGTTTTGGACCTTACTCTTTATACTGCTCCATATCTCCATATATTGGGCTTGTACCCCCCATCTGCTTTTGTTTGTTTTTTATTTTCTTTCATATTGGGCCTTAAGCCCATTTAGTGTTTTATTTACTCTTTCACACCATTGTATTGATAGTCCACCCCCCATCCCCCTCCACCATCCACCCCAACCCCCCTTTTATTTTATTTTTTTATGTTTTTTATTTTTATTAATTAGTTGCTTAATTACTAATTATTATCTCAAAATAAATAAAAATCCATTAAAATTAATCTTTCAAAATAAAAAATGCTCGATCAGTATCAAGTTACCTTTCAAAACAAAACATTCCACCATAACACCATTCTTAAACAAATTTATCAAATACTTGATCAACATCAAGTTATTTTTCAAGCTCCATCAAAAATCCTTTCAAAATAATTTTATAATTAAATAGGTTGAAAAAGGATTAGTTTGAACGTAATATCCTCTCTTTCCCCCGAATATTTGAATGATAGCCATTATTAGCTTACTGTTTGAATACCCGTCTTTCATTCACAACACGATAATTAATGGAATTTTGTCCGGTCCTTATTGGATGAAAAGGATTGATTTAGACATAATTTCCTATCTTTTCCTTGAGTATTTGAATGTTATGTACTTAGCTTGTTGTTCAAATACTTATATTTTGTTAAAGACTTACGACCTAATTCGCCTCATAAATTTCATAAAATAGTTGGATGAAAAAGAATTTATTTGGACGTAATATCCTCTCTTTTCCCCGACTATTTGAATGCTAGTTGTAATTAGCTTATTGTTCAAATAACTCGTCTTCCACCTAAAAACAATTCAACCAATCAACTTCTTTCCTCTTTAACGCAATCAAAACTTAACTTTTTGTAAAACGGAAATGTTCTTTTATCCATTCTACCATGATACAAACACACGCTTAAGTTTCATACGCACGAGCATTCAAGCAATGTTTAACCACTAGAATGTAACCTAAACATTATTCACTAAAATCAACTAACACATATGTGGTTTTCTACCATAACTACGTAGCTTTGAAATCCTCATTGCACCAGGGGATACATAAGAGTGAGATTCAACGTCTCTTCAAGCACTATAATAAAAATTCAAAAATATAATTTTCTTGCCCGGAATTACGTAACTTTGAATTCTTCATCGCAATTGAGGATACGTAGGAGTAAGACTTACAATCTAAATTTGCATAAACGGAAACCTCTTCACTAATTTTTGGTTTGGTGTTTTTATGTTAGAGAGGGATATATATCTTCATCGCAACCGAGGATATGTATGAGTAAGACTCATCTAAATTTGCATAAACGGAAACCTCTTCACTAATTTTTGGTTTGGTGTTTTTATGTTAGAGAGAGATATATATCTTCATCGCAACTGAGGATACGTAGGAGTAAGACTCACAATCTAAATTTGCATAAACGGAAACCTCTTCACTAATTTTTGGTTTGGTGTTTTTATGTTAGAGAGGGATATATATATATATATATATATATATATATATATATATATATATATATATATATATATAGAGAGAGAGAGAGAGAGAGAGAGAGAGGTTTGAAATGGGAGATTTGTTAGATTTTTTCTTTAAGGGTAATTTGTTGTTTTTGGGTTGAGTCTTAAGGAACATTCAATTGTTCTTGAAGATTGTTCATATGTGTTCGTCATTTTTTGGCTTTTGATATGAAATTAATGAGAATGTAGGTTGGTTTTGTATTTTGTATGAGAGAGAGAGAGAGAGAGAGAGAATAATGAACGAATAAAGAGAAAGAGAGGTTTGAAATAGAAGAGTAATGTCTCCTCCCTCTATTTTGTGTGTTTTCTTCATCACGCTCTCTGAGGGGTATGTGGCGCCCTCATAAGCGTTATATTTGGATAGCATTGTGCTCTGTACAAAGATCCCCACCATAGTGTCATGGTATCATACCTTTGATTTGCGCTCATTTAATCTAACTCCTGGGTTTTTTGTTTCTTGTGAATAAACTAGGGCCACTGATTAAAGATCAAACAACCACATACATTGACTCATTTTTTAGTTTTTTTCTCTCTTTGTGTCTTTTTTTGTTGAGCTATTGGGCCTTCTTGGGCCTTGTACAACTTTTTACTAAGCCATGTACCAGTTTTACTCCACACACTCCCTATTGGTGTGTGTTGAATAGGTTTGGGCCTTACTATTGGGCCCAAGTATTTGTACTACTCCATACCCCCATATGTTGGGCTTGTACCCCATTTGCTTTTGTTCATTTTTTTTTCTTTTTTTTTCTTTCGTATTGGGTGTTATACCCATTTAGTTTGTTATTTACTCTTTCACACCATTGTATTGATAGTACACCCATCCTTTTAATTTATTTTTTATGGTTTTTATTTTTATTAGTTAATTGCTTAATTAATAATTGATATCTTAAAATAAATAAAAATCCATTAAAATTTATTTTTCAAAATAAAAAATACTTGATCAACATAAAGTTTCTTTTCAAAACAAAATAGTTCACCACCAAATCAATTTCAAATCAAATTCATCGAACAATTGATCAATATTGAGTTTCTTTTACCATGTAATTAACAACACTCCAAAATCTTTTCATAATTAAATCAGTTGAAAAATGATCAGTTTGGACGTAATTTCCTTTTTCTCCCTGAGTATTTGAATGATAGCCATAATTAGCTTACCGTTTGAATATTCGTCTTCCATTAAAAACACAATAATTGATCAAATTTAATTAAGTCCTTATTGGATGAAAATAGGATTGGTTTGGACGTAATATCCTAGCTTTTCCTAGAGTATTTGAATGTTAGTCGTACTTAACTTGTTGTTCGAATACTTGTATTTTGTTAAAGACATACGACCTAATTCGTCTCACAAATTTTATAAAAGATTTGGATGAAAAATGATTAGTTTGGACGTAATATCCTCTCTTTTCCATGACTATTTGAATGATAGCTATAATTATCTTGTTGTTCAAATAACTCATCTTCCACCTAAAAACAATCCAACCAATCAAACTCCTTTCCTCCTTAGTGCAATCAAAACTCAAATTTTCGTAAAATAGATGATATTTTATCCATTATACCGCGATACAAACATCCACTTAAGTCTTCAACACGTGAGCATAAAAGTAATGTTAGCCCGCTAGATGTAACCTAAATATCATTCTCTAAAATCAATCAACACGTACATGGTTTTCTACCAGAACTACGTAGTTTTGAATTTCTCATCACACTAGAGGATACATAGGAGCGAGATTCAATATCTCGTTAAACACTATAATAAAAATCTAAAAATGTTTTTTTCTTGGTCAGAACTAGGTAGATTTGTAATCCTCATGGCACCAAAGGATATGCAGAAGTAAGACTCCTAATCTAAATTTGCACAAACAACAACCTCTATACTAATTTTTAGTTTGGTGTTTTTGTGATGGAGAGAGAGAGAGAGAGAGAGAGAGAGAGAGAGAGAGAGAGAGTAAACGAACAAAGAGAGAGAAAGAGAGGTTTAAAAGGGGAGAGTTTTGCATGCTCCCTCTATTTTGTTTGTTTTCTTCATCATGCTTTCTAAGGGTCACGTTTTAGACGATAGGCTTCGATCTAGAGGGGGATGAATAAATCACTAGTTAAAAAAAATAACAAAAAACTATTTTGAAAAGTTTATGGCAAGCGGAAGTAACCCGGATCGAATCACCTAACCTAATCTCTATCAAAAAGCTCGGATATACGTTAATGCTATCAATGTATGATAATGAACACAAATTGATCAAATACTTTTAATCACTACCAATTGAATGTTATGCTATAAGTATAGTCTATTCCTAATGATAAAACATACAAAAATACTCTCGAGACAAATTATTGAACACCTTGTATGCAATCGGTTTTGTTTGGAAATTTGTATGGTTTTGTTGATCTTCAAATCCAATCACAAACTAAAGGATTATGATTAATTCAACAAAGCCTTTTTCAAAAGGTTTATCAAAAATTATATCCAAATGTAATAATCGCACAATCGATTAATTCAACAATTTAAAAATGAAAAATAAGAGAGAGAGAGAGAGAGAGAGAGAGTACACAAGGATTTGTTTATGAAGTTCCCCAATCGGCTTCGTTATAGGTACATATGCCCTCAATTCAAACTAGAATTGAGATAATGAAATTAACATTCCTTTGCAAAAGTATGTATACAAGAGAGATGTAGTAATCCAACCCTACAAACCATAAGTTTGATGTTGATTCTGACACCTTCTCTTCCCTTGATCAAAGCTTGATCTAGTAACTCAACAATGCTTTGATTCACTGTCGCACACTACTTCTTTGCAAGAAACCCATATTTCTTTAAAACTTCCACTCGATTAAATCCAAAATGTGAATTGTTATAACCCAAGATTTACCAATATGATCCATCGTCTCACGCCACTCCTTTGCAAGAACCTCCCGTTCTTCAAAGCCTTCACTCGATCAGATCCAAATTGTGTAATCTTGTCCAAAACCTTCAAATCCCAAATCGATATTGAAGGAAAACCCTACCTTGGTTTTCTTATTTGAAACCATCAAAGATCTCAACCCAATTTACAATTCAATCAACCTAAATTAGACGTTATCAACCCTAATTCCATATGGCACCCAAACAAAGAAAGATTATGTGTAGTTTGTTTGTGTATATGCATAGAATATAGGGGTGGCAAACGAGCATGTCCGTCCATTGAGGCCTGCCCCACAAAAGCCCGCAAAAAAATCGGGCGGGACGAGAAGATCATAGTTAAGGATGTGAGCCTAAATTTTATGCCCGCCCCGCAAAAAAAAATGAGGGTGGGACGGGGAAAGCCCGCGGGCACTGCACTCTTCAAGCCTAAAAATGCAAAAATTTATGTAAATACATGTGCCGAATTCGGTTTATTTTTTAGATATTTTTTATGTTTGTCTTTTACTCATTTATTTTTCGATTATTTTTATGTTTTTGCCGAATTGATTAGTAGAGTTAATTGGATTTACTTATGTTTTAAAATTCAATTTTATTCAGTGTATTGATTTTATTATTAATTAATAAACTTTTAATTTTAGTTTTTTTTTATTTAGTTACCAATTTTTAATTATAGAAAATTAAAATATCTTCTCCCCACTTCATGGCAGCCACGTGGTGCCAAGGGGGAAGAGTATTTGTTGGCTTTTAAAATTTTCTTGTTTCCTCATATTGTCTGCAAATCACGTGACCCTTTTTTTCTCACATACATAATAGTATAGTACATAATGCGTATCCTATATTTCTCTATTTTTCATAAGAAAAAAGAGAAAAAATCTTCTTCTCTCCCTCTCTATTCATAACAAACACAACTCCTCTCCTCCAAACACTAACCTTCACTTTTCCTCCATTTTTACTTCCACCTTCATCTACTTCAATCATTATTCACACCATCCCTCAAACTGTACTCTTCCGCCGCCATCTCAGTGCGAGTTCCTCGCCACTCTCCTTCACTCGTCCACTATAGCCAACCTTGACCCACACGACCTCACCATCACCATCTCCACTCATCATTAATCACCCATCACTCTAAACAACCTCAACTCCATCTTTCATTATCATTATCATCTAAAAAACACACACTATCACCATTAACTCTTCATCACGTCTCAAATAACAATTCTAGAAAATCAAACCAAAAAATCCAGAATCCAAAATAAAAGAAGAATAAAAATGAGAACAAGCAAATCAATGTACTCATGAAACAAGTTTCCTTCAACTAACAAACTTGTTTTCCAATGACTAACACACTTTACCCGTCCAACATGCCTTCATCCAAAAGAACCGAAACACCATTGTACTCCATTTTCCTCCATCTTCATTTTCCCTCCAACACAACAAAAATAACTTATCACCTTCGTCGTACCGGATTCGTCAGTGCAACACCACTATTTCGGTGATACCTCATTCCTTTTATTTATTTTTTATTTCTATTTTTACGTTGTTCTTCATTGACAAGAGGTTGTGATCTTTAATGCTTGTGTGAAAGGATAAGATTGAGATGAGAGAGGAAGTGAGCAAGAAGGTGAGAGATGACAAACAGTTTGCCTTTAACAAAGTAACATGAATTTGTTTTATTGTTAGCAAGAAGGTGAGATGAGAGAGGAAGTGAGAGACGTGGATAGTTGTGAGAACAAGGAAGGCAGTTGAATTTTTTAACTTTGTTTTGTTTTTTGAAAGAAGTGTGCGTCTGAAAGAGAATAGATGAACTTTTCTCTCTGTGTTTTTGTTTCTTACTACTATGTCTTATTTTTTTATTTAATTAATTTTTACTTTTCCAATTCCAAGTGTCATAGTGCGATTGGTTGTTGCCAAAATTTTGAAAAAAAATCATCTCTCTCAATGTCGTGTCTGTCTCACTTTCTTTCTTTTTTTTATATAATTTTTTCTTTTTATATTATTATTGTTATTCAATTTTGTTTATTTTTATTGTTTTTGGATTTGGGTTTTGTTTTTATGGGTCTTGGGATCATGCTTTGTGTGTCTTTTATTTTTTACACCCTTATTGTCATGTTTACCCCTTTTTCCTTTTTTTTTAATTATTATTATATTTTGATTTGATTAAATATAAAAGAAAAGATTCGGTTTGTTTGTCCCATTGGTTTTTCATAAATGCCTTGCAACTTCAAAGTTAAAAATTCAATTTAACTTTAGAAATTGCTTAAGCACATAAATTTTTGTTGACCGACCTCGGATAGGGTGATTCCTACATGAATCACTTTATCATTGCTTAACATATCACTAAATTTTTAGTTTAACTTTTGTTTCCTTTTGTCGCTTAAATCATCGGTTTTTTCATAGATGCAGTGCAATTTTGGAGTTAAGAATTCAATTTAACTTCAAAAATTGCTTAAGCGCATAGAGTTTTGTTGACTGGTCTCAGATATGGTGATTCCTACACGAATCGCTTTACGATTGCTTAACATAGCACTAATTCTTTTAGTTTAATTTTTGTTTCTTTTTGTCGCTTAAATAATCGGTTTTTCACAGATACCTTGCAATTTCGAAGTTAAAAATTCAATTTAACTTCAGAAATTGCTTAAGCTCATAACGTTTATTTGACCAACCTCATATAGGGTGATTCCTACATGAATCATTTTACGATTGCTTAACATAACGCCAAATTATGTAGTTCAAATTTCTGATTTTTTTCCGAGTCCCTTGGCTTTCTCTTGGACCTTCTTACAACAAGATTCTTTTATTTACAATTGTCTTCTAAACTTGTATTATTTAATTATCATGTTGTATCCATATTTGATAAATTATACCCTCATTCTCGCATTGTGTAGTAAGTTTATCGCTTTCAATTATTTCATTGCATTAATTTATTGTTAACTCAAGATTAAAATCAACCATGTCAAAAAAGAACAAAAAAATAAACACCCGGTCCAACGTTAAGCCTTTCTCCCAAATTAAATCCAAATTGAATGCAAAGTCGTGCCATCCCGCCACATCCAAATTTTGTTCATAAATCAACTCCAGACACTTGATCTAACATCAAGTCGTCCCCCTGTTTTTAAAACTTTTCGCAATAAAAATGGAAGAATCTAATTAGGTTTAGACTTTCTCTTTTTCGAATGTTAGGATACTACTGTCGAGCTCCATGTTCGAACATTTGTCTTCCTTATTAAAATACAATAATTATCAGAATTAAGTCATTTCTCTTATAAAAGAAAAAGATTGATTGGGTATCAACCTTCTCTTTCCCGATTATTTGGACACTACAGTAGACCTCCCTCTCTGAATAATCGTCTTCCATTAATGAACTTTGACCTAATTCACCATACATTTTCATAAGTAAAATTTTGGATAAAAAGAGAGTCATTGGGTTTAAGCCTCTTCATTTTTGGGAATTTGAGCACTGCAGTATAACTCCATGTTTGGAGGCTTGTCTCCACTTAAAACCAACTCAAACTCATCAATCTTGTTTTTTGCCTTTGTGCGACCCTGAAAACATTATCATAAAAGAGTATGCTTTATCCATTTCGACGCGAAACAAACAAAGACTTCAACCTCCAAGAGCGAGTAACAAGTAAATGTTTAACCGCTCAAATGTGATTTAAAGCATCACTCTTTAAAATCAATCAATTTAGTAGTCCTCTTTTAGTAGAACCACGTAGCCTTGAGTTCTCCATAGCATCTAGAGATACGTAGGAGCAAGATTGAGAAATCTTGTCTGACACATCTACTTTTAATATATAAAAGTTAATTACCACCATAATTACTTAATTACCCTAATTACAATCCATAATACAGCTACTTTCATGTTCCTATAAGTAATTACAATCCATATACTATTTAAATTGTATAATTATATGTTATTAAATTATAACTTTAAAATTAAAAATAACTATTTAATATAGTTGATTAATATTAATTGAGTAATTTAATATTATTGTTAATTTACCTACCAATTAATTATTATTATTGTTATTATTATTATTGATATTTACCCGCCATATATGATAAGAATATTTTTAAAATTTAAATAGTATATTTATTATTTGATTTGATTTGATTTAATTGAGATCCAAACTCTATAAATTAATGTTAGGGTGATCGGATTAATGTTAAAAATTGATTATCAAAACTCTTTTTGCTAAGTCTTTTGATCTACAAAATAAAAGTTAAAAAATATTTAAAAAATAAAATAGTAAATTAATTAAAAATATAAAAGGACAAAGTTGATATTTTTATAAAATATAAGGGTATAAGAATAAATGTATGAATATTAGGTAAAATCTTCTATAAAAATACTCACAACGAGTAGAATAAAAGCCATTAAAAAGTGGTACTAACACGGATTCAGGTAATTATCGACTTAAATAAACGGGGATGAGTGCGGTATGTGGACCTTGGTACCCATCCCGCCTCATGCTCATACAATATATATTTATATTTTTAAATATATATTATTATATAAAAATAAATGTCTATCGATTTTTAAAAATATATCAATTTTAAATTACTACATATTTAATATAAGTGATCATTTATTTTATAGTTCAACAGTAATAATTTTTTGATTTTTTTATATTTTTAAAAATTTAAAATAATATGATATTTTATATTTAATATACTTATTTTTATTAGAAATACAGATAATATGTACGGATACACATCGTTACATATCCAAAGGATACGTGTACATGTGTCAATCTTGATACTCAAGCAGATATGAGCTCAGATGGAGTGATTTTTTTATCTATGATATGTGGAGAGATACTATAATATCCTATCCAAATCGTGACCATTGTCATCCATAATTCATCTCAAAAATAAATTTTAAAAGTATTTTTTTAAAAAGATGAAAAAATTTATATTATCTACTAAATAAATGCCAAAAATTATGAAAAAATATTAAATATAAAATAAATCATCTTAAAATAAGGTAAGTAAAATTAGGTATATCGTTGTCATTCTGCTGTGTGGATTGATATAAATATCATTTATTGTAACTTTGAATATCATATTCTTTTAAAAAGATCTTTAAGAGCAATGTCATTTAAATTTTTTAATAATTTATCGTTTAGAATAACTGATAGAAATAATATTTAAGAATGACTTTAAGAATCATTTAATCCTAAATTAAAACAAATAAGAAGTGAGTTTTTTGTTTACATCAATCAAGGAGGCTTTTTGATGCAGATCATATCCAAAACTATCTATTTAAAAGTAGATATTTTATATTTTAATATAATTAAAAACATATTATGATACAAAAATTGTATTTTGACTGCAAATGAGATTCACATTGAGTAATAAAATAAAATTTACTATTATAAAAAAACAACAAAAATAAGATTTATAGTATAATCATTAATTTTTTATTCTAAGTTAAATTTCTATTTAAAAAAGAAAAGAAATTTCCAAAAATTAAAAGCATTCTCTAGCTTTTTCACAACTTAAATATTCGTAAGTTTTAAAAGAATTATTTGTTTAGTTTATTTTCTAAAATGTATTTCAATATTTTTTACAAATTTTAAGAAATGGTCTGGTGCTTTAGTAATTATTATAAAAAAATTAGGTTTTATATAAAATAATTATTTTTAAATTTATTGAATAAATAATATATTTGATCATTCAAATACATTGATGGTTGATTATACAATAGCTCCATTATTTTTAGGATCATTGTAGTAAGCCAAAAATTTTGATCCATAGATTTCCCATAAATTGCAATTTATGCAATTACCCCTATTTTGCAATATAAATAAACAATATTATATGATGGGATTCAGTGATGCAAAATATATAAATTTATCAAACACATAAGTTATGAAAACAATGCGCATTACTTCAAATCTTTCAGCACAACAGAAACAACAACTTTCTTCCCCGGAGTGTTGGATTGGATATGGTTTATCTCACTAACAGCACCAATAATATCTACATTAAAGTAAGGTTCATTATTGAATGTGTTTGCAAATATATAAGTTATATAAGTTATAATAGAATCAGTCTAAAACTGAATATGCAAAGTTGATCCCTAACAAAGAAAATTTGGAAACTTCCACAGTAAGTATCTTCATTTGTTAACATAATAATTTTCTATGATAAATATTGTATTATTATAATTCATTTTATATCTGACAATTAATTTTTTATATTGCAAGCAAACATTATCTGCATCTGGTGAAAATGATCCAAAATCAATCATTCTAATGACTCCGGCTAAGGATGTTGTAATTTCTGACAAGGGTGAAGAAGTTGATTTTGAAGCGTCTGGCGCTACGCAATTATCAGGCACCAAACCATCCAAGAAATTAAAGATAGAACCATCTTCTTAATTCGAATTTTCGGAAATTTGATATTGAAATATATTTTATGAACTTTTTAGCACCAGAATAAGTTTAAATATGAAGTTGTTAAGAACATGATATGTTTTGGTTGTAGGATGTGTTCTTACTTTTTTGAAGTGTTTATTTTGTGGGATTACAATTGACATTTATATTTCATGTATGGTTTAAAGGATGATAATGAGTATTTAATTCATGTGTGTGAAATTATTCAAAATCCTATGTTGTTATGTTGAACATTGTGTTTTGTGTGTTCTTTCAACTACAAAATTTATATGAGTATCATATCTTCAAATGTTAATAAGTATTTTAGATTGATAACAAAATACGTTGTCATCTTATGAAATATGTGTATACGACTAAATTATAAATAGATTATTGCATGTCATGTTTGGTTTCAGCATGCCTAATGGTGTTAGAAATTAAAAAAACAATTACATAAAATTTATTATGAAATCCTTCAAAACTAATTATAGAAAACACATAGAAACACATTTTTTTACAATTTTTTTCAAAGTCTAATACATATGTTAAAATTGCAGGTAGTTCAGAAATGTTGGAGCAATGTTTGAATCTTGCATTCAACTGAATTAAGGATTTATAAAAAAAACAAGGTATAATTATCATATACAGTGAATTGTCTTTTGATTGGTAATGGAAAATCTACATTGTTTGTTTGAAATGATTAAGTTAAGCATGCAACTATACTTTTTACCAATCTCACGTCATCATATATAGTATTATAACTCAACATATTTAAATTATTTATTTGCCAAAATATAGTTGGGGGTTGAAATGAATAATTATGTCCACTGCCTCCTTTCTATTGGTTAGGTCAGTGGAGTATTAAAATAATTCAGCCATAAGATAATTAATGTTATGCATGATTTGTAATAAATCAATAAGAATATCAATTCTTTATACATTTAGTTGTACAAGAAAATGATTGTAAATAATTAAAGTGGGCTAAGAAAATGGGCCCCACTAAATCCCACTATATATTATATAAAATATAATTAAAAAATTAATTCAAATATATCAAAATACATCAAAAGAGAGTTTTTCATTGGGTAAGGTGATGTATGATATGAATAATTTTCAATGGGTGAATTATTTTATGGATTTGGGATAAAAAGAGAATTTTGAAATCTTGAATTATGGTGTGGATTTGGAATAAGAGGTGGATTTTCAAAATATGGGGTGTTTTGTTGATTTGGGATACAAAGAGGACTTCCATCATTTTGCATAAAATTGGAGCATGTGTTATGTTGATTGAGGTTCATTTTCAAATGAAATATGTACACAAAAAAATTAAAATTAAATAAATTAAATTGGTCAAATTTAGACTAGATATGAGTGAAAAATGTGATAAAATAAATTACCTATTTATACTACTAAAAAATATTACCGTCATTTTATTATTGTTACAATCTTATCATTCCAAAATGAAATCAATATCCTGAAATCAAATTAGTTATTATTGTAGTTTTTTAAGGTTGCGGGCGAGTTTTGAATCATCACTTCCTAAAAGGTTGCGGGCAGGTTTTGTATAAACCCAGTTTTTTAAGGACCAAAGAATTGTACGAAGTTAAATCATTTTTGTTGTTGGACTTATTTCTCACAATTTTAACTAAAATTGTGAACTTTTTGTTTCAATATCTTTTATTGCATTAAACCTTACGGTATCAATTGCAATTAATTTCAACATTTGGTAGTATTCATTACTATATTTTAAAACAAATGAGGTTTTGGTATTTCTTTTACATGGTTTATGTATTTTGGTTAAATAATCATTTATTATGAAGGTTAATATTTGCGCTTTTATACCTCAAATTAGTAACAGATTGGAAAATTTCATCCATTACTAAATAAATATATTTTTATTTCTTATGTCCAAAATCTCAATGATAAATGGAATGTTTATTCATAACATTAACAATGGAATGTTTATTATATATCAATATATCAATAAATTATAAAAATATTTTTGTATTATATTTTTTGATTATTTCCTTAATATAGTATACAAAAAAATTAAGCAAATTATATTACTATAAATTAATAATGTTTTACTTTATCATGTCCCAAACTGGAAAAAGTTATTTGTGGAAATTTTTTGAACCCATTTATTGATCATTTAACATCCATTACATTAAAAAAAACTCTTATGCAATAAATTTGTGTACGTTGATCCAACCATATATATATATATATATATATATATATAAACAAAAAAATATATTATATTTTAATTTTTTTAAATTAAATTATTGCACTTGCGCGACCCGTGCGAACGCACGGGTCCTTTACTAGTTAATGTAAAAAACACCCATTTAATAAAAAAATGTTCTTCTCTTCTCTTTTCTCACTCGATAAGTAGAAGATTGCAAACTAACATCACACTAACACTCTTACACGAAACTAATGGGCCCCATCGAGTACAACAGATGTGAGAGATGTTAATACTTTTTCCTTGCATAACCGACTCCAGGACCCGATATGATTGCGACAACCATTTCTTTTTGTTTTTCGTGGGTTTTATCGATATTTTCCCTTTCCCTTTTTGGGAATAAATAAAGTTCAATGGCGACTTTGTTTTATTTATATTTTGAGTGTTTCTTATGCTCAGGTATTTTTTGCACCGCGACATATACCTTCCTGTTTCTTCAAAATTTTACTGAGTGTAGCCGGTTATGTAACACCTTATTTTTCTAGAAATTATTTATATTAATTAATTATAATTTTATGTATGTATCTAATTATTATTTGTGTGATAATTGAGATGTGTTAGGACAACAAGGGTGGGTGACCCCTGGGTAGAGAGCATGGAGATTGATTAGAGGTTGATAGATATATTTATAATTATTTAATTGATTAAAAGAATGTTTTAGTGTTACTACTTAAATGAAATAATAAAATAAAATGAAATAATGAGTTTGGGGTGGAAATTGTGAATTATGGGAAATTAAAATAAATAAAGTAAGTTAGTAATAAGTTGAGTCTTAGTGGAATATTAGAAAGATAGAAATTAGATTTTTAATTTAGAAGGAGCGAAGTGAAGGAAAAAAGTTTACAATAGGTGAAACTTTTGGAATTGAAGAAAAAGAGGCGAGAGAAGAGAAAAACAAAGAAAACCTCATGAGAGCTTCAGGGAAAAGAATAACCAAAAGCTTGGATTTTTCTGGAATTACAATGTAAGGGTGTGAGTTTGGTTCAATAATAGGGATATGAATGAAATGGTAGAGTAATGTCTAATTCTCTTTGGATTGATGATGAATGTTGATATTTATTGAATGAAATTTATGTTTTAAAGTGTCTATGTATGTCCATCATTGGTGATGTTTGAAGATTTTGGGGATTGATATAATATATGGATCCATGATTATATGAATATAAGTAGTGATTGATGTATGTATGTTCATAACTAAACTTAAAACCATAAAAAAAAATTGGTGATGATTTCATGGATGCTTTTGGAGTTGGAGAAGATGAAAATCATACTGGAAATTTCATAAAAACAATAACTTTTTGGTAACACCTTTGTGCACGATTTTGATCATAACTTTTAACTCGTAAATCATTTTGGGATGAGGTTTGAAGTGTTGAGTAGCTGAAACAGAGGGATCTAACTTTGTTTCATGGGTAAAATATTTTTGGTGATGATTTCATGGACGTTTATGAGGTTGGAGAAGATGAAAATCGTGTTGAAAATTTCAGAAAAACAAAAACTTTTTGGTAATGCCTTCGTGCACGATTTTGATAGTAACTTTCAATTTGTGAATTGTTTTGGGACGAAGTTAGAAACGTTAGGTAGCTGAAATAGAGGGTTGTAACTTTGTTCCAGGGATAAAATATTTTTAATGATTTTATCAGAGGTTGGTAGTAGGTGGAAAAAAAGTGTATGATGTGACGAATATGGACGAAGTCCGTATTTATAAATTATTTGATATGTTATGAATGATTGGGATAATGTATTTGATTATATTGGTGGTAGTCCAGAAGGGTGGATTACGTTATGTATGGTTGCAACTGTATGATCGATTATGAATCACTAAATATTATTATAATTGTTGTGTTAATTGGATTATTACCATACCATACATCTATTGTTGATATGTTGAAGGAGATAAGTCATATGTCCGAAGGGGGACGAAATACTTATCTGGAACTCAAATGGGGGAGTTCAGGATTCCAAACAGGGAATCAGTTTCTTGAGAAGAACCAAATGTTAAATTGGTACCACATGCATATGATTCATTGTCGTTGTCGTGAGTCACATAACATGAATGAATTATATTCGTGAAATATGACTATGTATGATGATGATGTTGTGGTATGTGATGTTGATGATAATATGGGTGTGATGTTGTGATATGTTATTATACATGATTGTGTAGATGTAATACTTTATTTTACATTATATGTTATTATTATTGAAATGAATTATCACCCTTTCTGGTTGAATGTTGCTTTTAGACGGGCATCGTGTAGATACTCAAGAGCAAAGACGCTCTTCTGAGTGGAAATTAGCTCCTAAAACTATTTCTTTTAGTTTATTTGTGTTAGCTTTGTTTATGCTCTAATTGTAGGAAAATTGCCATCCAAGGCGCAGCGGAATTTAAAAATTTCTCCATTTAGTGATCCTTACGAATGGGCATGATCAGTGATAGAATCGTTACCTCTTGTGGCGATTCAAACCTTTGGTGCAGATCTCTTGAAACGACCAAAACCTTGGATACAAATCCACGGGGCGATCACGAACGTTGAACGATGACAATGTCTCTACTCAGTCCACACGAACGGATTCCTTCAATCGCAGTGCTAGCTGTTATGAATGAAGGCTTTGAGTGAGAGAGAGATACGAAATTCCAACTCTTCAGTTGTGTTTTCTGTCTCAGTGAGTTACAATGCTTCTACCCAAGGGGTTCTATTTATAGAACCACTTGTGTGGGCTTCAAGCCAAAAAGCCCACTTAAGTGCATTTTGGCCCATATCTCATAAAATGCCAAAATCACTTAAGTATTTGGTACCTTACCATATTTCGTATTCTACTTAAGTACACCGTACCTTACGATGTTCCTTAATTATTCTATCTCTCATCAATCCGTCCTTTGTGTGTGACCCTATAGGTTTTCGCGGCGTTGACAATTATATCAAATCACGCATTTAACATAATAAACAGTGAGCGGTATCTAGCAACACATCACTGCTACCCAAGTCACGAAAATGTCATGTGATCTGACAAAACCTCCTGTGATAATAATTATGTGTATAATTACCCCTTTGCCCTTATGTCTATATTGAACACAAGGTATAGACTGTGTCATCCTTGTCCAGTTCAATATTGGGCCCATAGACATTTATCCTGTTACGCAGGATGGGCAAATTCCATCTAGGACACTCATGTCCCTTAGCATGCTTTGTGGAGTACCCATCAACTGTCTTTATGGTTATCCAGTTACGGACAATGTTGGATCAGCAACAAAGCACTCGACTCTACATCTAGGATCCATAGTGGTTTCAGGTCGAAGAGTGGTATACACTATTATCACCATGAGAATAACTTATGACACTTTGCATAACTTTCTATATAGTATTCTCATAGCGGGTCAATCCGATATAAATATTACTCATAATATTCATACCTATGTTTAAGACTTGATAACTCTTTATCCATGATCCATGAGATGTGATCATCAGTCTACAAACATAATAGTCTTAATGCTTTAATGTTATCCCACTTCACATTAAAGCTCGACTACAGATACTTTAAGAACAATGCCCTTATGTTTAATGTGTTCTCATGATTAAGTCACACTTAATACATTAAACGGACTATCTATTCTAGAGACTTTATTAATCAACCATAATAAAGAAAATGTCTTTTATTATTAATAAATAATTCGATACAAGTACCAAAAGTATTGGCCTCTAGGGCTTACACCAACACTAATATGTAACACTATGGAGTGAATTATTTATTTTGTATTAAAATTTCCTGAGAGACAATGCATGCTCTCATATTTGTTTTATGTTTTGATATGATAGCACTTGGAGAAGACTCACGAGTCAGTGCTTTTAATTTAGTTATGAAAAATATTATGAGATTTTAAATTGGTATATTTTTTTGTTATGATTTCGCTGCGAAGATATTCAGATGAGTTGGATGTTGTGTAAACATCCTAAGTGCAAATGTATGCATTAAAATGTTTTGTTATAACCCATGTTACGGAGCAGACTATGATTGTTGTGAGTGACACCCTAAGTGATTGTATTTCGTTAACTAAATTCTTTGATAATTATGCGTGGATTTTTAGGGTGTTACAGGTTACACTATAACTGTAACTAGTTATAGGCGCAACCATTTCATTTTATTTTTTTATTTTTCAAAAAGCGTGTTGTTGTAACCGATTACATATTTTTGTTAACTGATTAACTTGTTAAAAATTACTTTTCAAACCAGCTTTTATTATTCAGTCAAGATCTTTCTCCCTCATCTCCTTGAAAAACCATATCCATTAAAGCTTCACTCATACCCAACCATTTCCCCGTGAAATCCATTTATTACCCACTTATATTTTCATCATATAAATCAAACCTCATCACTTAAATAATTCATCAAACATTCTTTCATCCATCCAAAACTTCTACCAAAAATCCAAAAACATTTTCTTCACATAATCTCCACGGGTCCTTCAAGAAGAGACACATGAAAGAAGAAAATCACTGATGACTCCACAAGTCCTAAACCCAACAAGCCTGACAACTTGAACCTTTAAATATTGGTTCCTACACCAAAGGAAAAGATTGGCTTCATGTTAGCTTTCAGAAATCGTGCTTTGACTACTAAAAAATATGCTAACCTTCAATCCTTTCTTGCCTTAAGCTTTGACTTTCTTGAGTTGCTAGATCATAAAGGGTTAAGTATATTGATTTCTTATTTTGGTCCTTACTTTTCTGATTGAGTTCTAACTTTTTACTGTAATCTATCTATATCCATTGGCTGCATTGTTAAGTCTTGTGTGGAAGTGATAAATATTGTGCTGTCTATGAAAGATTTTGGGAAATGTTTGAATGTGCCTTATGAAGGAGAAATGATTTCTCATGTTTCACTTGTGATTGGGATGATTATGAGAATAATATATACTATTACAACATTAGTAGATTGATTAAGCACATAATCTACACTAAAAGAGCTCTCAACGTTGGATCGACTCCAAACCATCAAATATTATATTATACAAATTTATCGATAAACAACCATACGCTTCACTATTTCATTTCATATATTATCATTCTTAAACACTTAAATCATTCTCAAATAAATGTTACAAAAATGCAAACTATCTATGTTATGATGAAGAAGTCACTGGTGAATCGGGCTTATGTCACAATGCACCACATATTCTACTAAAAGAAACTCTCTAGTAGTCTTCCTTATGCAAGGTTGGTTACTAAGATTATTCAATTATGTCAAATTAATTTGCATGGAGAGTCAAGATTTCAAATGAATTCTAAGGAGAAAACAAGAACACAAGAATCTTTAAAGACAAAGATGATATTATCAATCACAAAGAGGTTGCTTCTTATGCAACAACTCCATTACCTAAAGGAAGTGTTCCTAACGAGATGCCATATAAGAATATGTGCTCCATTGAAAACCTAGTCACAACCGACTTTCGTGACCTTCTCATCGAAGTATCCAACATCAAGCAAAACCAAAACCTTAAGGATAGTGAGAAAGAGATGGAAGAAGCTAGTGATTGGATGTCTCACGTGTCTTATGTCTTTTTGTATCCTAATTATGTCTTGTTATGTCCTATTATGCTTATGTCTCATTTATTTTATGATGTTCTTTTATGTCCCAGTTCTCTTGTTTTTATGATGTTTATGCTATGTAACCTTAAGACATGTTTTTATCCTGTTTAAGTTATGAATTATTGTGTTTCTTATATGACTCCTTGTGAATCAAAGTGCATATTCATCTATTTTATCTTTCCCTTTCTTTTTGATAATGACAATGGGGGATAATATATGTTATATTTTTCTATGTACTCTAACATTTTGCAGAATAATTAAGTCTCCTAAATCTCCATATAGATCAATCAAGGGGGAGATCTCTAAGACATGGGGAACATTTGATCAAGCATCAAATAACTTTTAATATTTCAAGTAGTATTAGTTGTCATCATCAAAAAATGGGGAGATCGTGAAGACAAGCTTCTCCAACATTGTTTTATATTTTGACAAAGACAATGCCTCAAGATCAATTGCATTATCAAGAAGGAAAAAGACAAACCATCAGCTTTCAAGTATCTCTTATTTCAAGCATTAGAAATTAAGTTATTAACAAAAGTCAAATGGATTTTGAGGAATATATCAAGCATAAGTTATATGTTACAATAATGCATATAATAATACATTAGATGCTAAGAAAATATGTATATTTCATCTCTAAACATTCTAAAGTGTTTTTGAAACTAAGCATTTTGATTAACATGGGTTACAAACTAATTTTCACATTTTCTATCGGCTGTAACCGATTATAGACACGAGAAAATCAATATTTTAGAAAATTTGTTCAGCTATAACCGGTTAACCAAACCTTGTAACCGGTTACAACCACAAATATTTTCAAAAATTTGTTTTAGGTTCAGCTGTAACTGGTTACAATAATGTCTTAACCGATTACCACTGAAGTAGTGACATTTTTCATGAAAAACTACATTCCAACATTTTCCATACTTAATCATTGAATCATGGCAATGGTTGGTGATTTTATACTGATTCAAAAGAGTATTTTTCAACACTATAAACACATGTTTATGAACTTCAGAATACACTCCTTTAATCATTTCAAATTCAAAACTCTCTTAATTTTCAACTAAGTTACTTGAGTCAATACTTTTTGTGAAACTTTCTGCATTAAATTGTCAAGTATCATTAAAGTTTCATTCATTCATTTATGATCACTTAATTATTACTCATGTATATTATATACATTGAAGGAAAGATTAATTCAAAAATTGATACATATTCAAATCTTTTTCTTTACAACATTTTGTTTTTGTGGATCACAAAGTGTAGAGTGATTTTAGTTTAAGATAAAAAGTGGTGTGGTTTTTATTCAAAGTGTAAAAAGAAAGTGACGTGCTTTTTTGTATATTAGATAAGTGTATGAGTGACCTTGGTGTGATGATTGTACACGTTCTAACATAGTGAAATATCTCAAGGGGTGTGAGGGGACTAAACACATCCTTGTTTGGAAAGAGGAACCAATATACATCCTAGTGTCTTTTAATTTTCCAACATCCACTTTCTACATTTTATCTTTAATTTTTGTATCTGGAAAAATAAGAACATTTTCCATCGTTCATAAAACAAAAAATATTCAAAAAGTCCAATAAATCTAACTCACACCCTATTAAATTACTTTCAATACTTACAAACCTATTATCTTCTATTGTATAAGCACCTTGATCAAAAGCCAATTGTATTCTCACTAGTTCTAAGAAATCCATCTCTTTCATCTAACCCTATAATACTACTTCTATATATTTTATTCAATGATTGCTTTGTCCAAATCTCTTTCAATTTCAGTGTTCCAATCCCAGACCATGATTACAAATGTGTCTCATACACCATTTTATTACCTAAGTTTATGTTCATTGGTTTGTTACTTAACAACATAAACATAAACATCAACACTAACATAAACATTAAACAACAACATAAACAACAACAACAACAATATTCAAGAATGATATTTTACTGTACATGTGTGGTAGAGAAATTTCACGTATCAGAAACATGATGAAGAAGTCAATGATTGTTTTGTCCTTCCTTGTTGCAAGTTTCTTCGTGTCTCTCCTTCGTTTTCCATGCATTTTTCACTGCTTTGTGCATTTAGTCAAGAACGATAATGATGGTGTTTTTTCCATGTTCATTGATGAACAACATTGATGGAAAAGAAACAATGCTGATTGAGTCGAACATGAAATAATATGACGATTCTTTTTGTTAATAGAGATGAAAAAATTATCAGGGTTCAAATGGTTTCTTAATGGTGAACGAGTGTTTCATTTTGTAAGACAATGACAATTGAATAAACATGACAAGCTAAGTTGTGTTTCTTGAATAAGAATAAAATATTTCACCACGGTTGCTTAAACCAACTATGTTGCTCATTAATTTAATTTAATTTTATAAAAAAAGCGCCAATTTTTAACCATTTAAAAATTTTAAAAAAACTATATCACCATAGTTGGTTTAATCAACCCTAGTAAAATCTGAATTATTTTTAGATTAAAAAATAAATAAAAAAGAAAGGCACCACTATAATATTAAAGAAATCACAAATTTGCTGATGCTAAGATTAAAATCCATGAACTTTAGGAACTTTCACCATATTTTTTATATCTAACCGTGGTATTATGTAAACTATTTTTAATTAAAAATAATTAAAAATGATGGCATCTAACTTAGAGATGTCACTACGGTCCTTCAAAGAACCGTGGTAAAATGGGTGTCGTCGTATATACTTTTTATAGTAGTGGAGGAACTTGAAGCCTTACCAGCCGAGACCTAATGGCTTTTAAGGGCTTGATCGAAGTCACATCCAAGGAGCTCAATACCTTGCCTAGGGGACACGAGTCCCATATGACAGACATCCCCAATGCCACGTGTTTAAAACACTTCGCTCTTTATCAAAAGCCCTCGTATTTGAGAGAATGTGTAATGATATATTTATGGAGAGACCTATTAAGGGCGGGAAGACTATTGATTGCCCTTAAGGGGTGACTTCGTTCTGCCTCCCTCCACAAGGGACCGCCTCAACCTAGGTGTTCTGTACTCGCTCAATCATGATAACAAGGAAAAAGACGTTCCTCGATCAAAGATAAGTAAAAACCAGCATTCTAACCCATATCTCCTTAAGAAATAGGGATTCAACGATCCATTATTGACTGGGTGGACAATTATCATTTCCAAGAAAACCTTAGGTCCAAGAGGCCTCTATAAATAAATCTCCACCAACGAAAGAGAGAGACCAATCATCACTTAACCCACATAACACATAAACACAGAACCCCTCACCTCACGTGAGCCGACCCTCCCTCACCACCATAAACACCACCAAACATGGTCTCTCCCGTCACGAACAAACCCTAACCGTTATAAAACTACTAAAGCATATAATCATCTCTATTAACTTAGAGATACCACACACTCCTGTATTTTTTTACAAATATAAAAAATATTGATTGTAAAATAAATAAGACCTAAAAATGATAAATTATATTTTTAAATTAAAATTAATTATAAAGACAAAATCAATTCTAACAAATACTAATTAAATATATTAAAATTAGTTTCATACATTTTGAATCAATTCTAAACATTCATTCGAGTGGAATGAAACCTATTCTTAATCTTGCTATTCGAGATGTGATTAAATGATGCAAAATATAAACACATATATAATTGACACACAAATTTGAATATTGGCATGATGCAAAGATTTAGTCAATTTTAAATAGAGGATTTTGCCTAAAAAGACTTATTTGACTAAGTTATTAAAAGTATTTTTTTTATATATTAGGTTTTATACTAAACATTAAATATGGTTTAGAATAAAAATATCAAAACATGGAATGTTATCTTAACATTTAATTTTGATGGAATCAATTTTAGAAAATAGTATCTTTGATAAAACATTACTCCAAAAACAATGACTTAGAATGTAAAAATAGGAATTTTTAAAAAGCCAAAGCTAAAGAGGACAAATAGAATGTATATGGAGCAAAAAAATGTTTGTAGAAGTGGATTTGATGTAGTAAAAAGTTCTCCTTATGTTCTAGTAATAGAGGCAACCCTTATGTTTGTAAAAAAAGACGAAATTGTATAAAAATTAACTCAGTATTCTATTGCTAAGAAAAAAAAGTGGTTCATCCATTTTGATTTATATCGCTCTAATTTATTAATGAAATGCGATAGTTTCATTTCTTTATAAGAAATTACCCAAAATATACACTAAAAAACACTAATTACATATTCAATATGAACATGACTTCAAATACGACTTACATAACACGCATCTCACAAACGGAAGGGGTATTTCCGTAACCTCACGGTTAGATCCGTTCTTACAACTAAATCCACTTGCAAACCCTTTGCTTTCGAGAAATCCAAAATCATTTTCACATAATCTCTCTTTCCCCGCCATTCAATTCCAATTTCTCTTCCCAATTTTATCCCTCTAGGGTTCAACACTTCACCTTCAACTTCAAAATTAAACGCTATTTAATCTCAATTCGCTCTTTTTTTCCTCCATTTTTGCACTTTCTACCAACTACATGCTCTTCTCGTGACTAATCCATGACTTCTTCAACCACTTCCGATGCCGCTGCGGCGGCGGCGAAATTCGCCGGCCACCGCGGAACTAGCATGGCTAATACTGTCCATTCTGAAGTCGCCTCTTGCTTGCCGTTACCATCGCTTCCGGTTTTCTACGGAGCTTCCGATCAAGACCTACTGCTCTTCGATTCACCGATGCAGTTGAACCGTGACGCCATCCTCTCGAAGTCCAGTAAGATCGCCGAGATGCTCCGGCACACTGATGTGTCGTACTTGTAAGCTTTTTGTTTGGCTTTTCGTTTGACATTTTCTGCGCGCATTGTGATTCCGCTATTTTAGTCTATAGGATACTGAATTTACACGGAAATACCAAATTAGGATGTGAATTATTGTTAACTTTTTTGTACAATTGAAATTCGCAGTTGTGAACTGAAGTTAGAAGAATTCAAATTTCCATGTGATTTACTGTAGATACTAGATTTGACCTTAGGAGCCTGTAGTTGACTCATGACTGCACAGTGCTTGACTTGCTTATTTAGTTATAATTTTCAGTTTTAATTACTTAATGAGTTACTTATAATTTAGGTCGTTTGTTCATTTTGAAGTTTTCAGGTTTAGTTTATAGGTAGATTATTGTTGGAGTTACATATATTGGATGCTGTTATAGTAGGTGCTTAGCGCTTACCTGTTTAGTTATTGTTTTCAGTTTTTAATCGATTAGTGAATAGTGAATTTGTGAATCAATATCTTAATTTAGCTGTCAGTCGTTGCTATGTTTGCAGGTTTAGTTTACCTGTAGATTAGTGTTGCTGTTATAAGTAGTGGATGCTGTAGTTTTTGGCACATAGAGTTTGATTATTTAGTTTTTGAGATTATTGACCTTTTCACTTTTAATTTTCTAATTTTTGTTGGAAAGAAGAGGGAAGTATGAGCTTAGTTTGTGCCAACTGCCTGAATTTTATTCCCTGTGTATTATGATATAATCAACATGACATTCACTCCAGCCGATTCTATGTTTCTAATTTTTTGTTGTTTTTGTTGAAACTTGAAACATGCTTTAATATAAACAAAATGCTTATTATTGTTGTTATTTTCATCAACGGTGCTTATGTCATTAGTATCATTACTTGTTGAATTTAGTATTTTAATATTTTAATGTAATTTTATTTACATTGGCCTACATAGGAATTTAAGAGATGATGCCAAGGTTGTTCAGTATAACTACGTTGAGCCTTTAGAACTCCATGATGAAGTTCTCAGGTGCAATCCTGAAGCATTTGAATGTGGTACTGCAGGTAAACAGAGTATTTACTTGGTTTCTATCCTAAATAATTTCAGATCTCACAAGTTTGTAGCTGCTCGTAGGTCTATAGTGGTCTGACAGATTCATGGTGCGACACTTATTCATTCTGGAGAATATGAATAGAATGAGATTTATAATAGGTGGAAAGTGTCATACTCAAATAAGGTTTTGGTTTGATGTTGGCAAATTTCTGTCCTTAATAACGTTGAAGAGATTTAGTGTATCTTGCGGGTTTGATAAAAATTATAAGGTGTGTGATTTTAAAATTTGTAGGTTTGGAAATTATGGTAGAGAGATAGGAACTGAAAATAGTGATATGTTAGTGTATTCTCAATCTAAGATTACAATGAGCGTAACTTAATATATATAAACATGTAACTGTTACCAACTGAGTCAGTTGCAGTTAGTTACAGCATTTAGAGTTTCTAGGAACTCCTACACACACACACAACTGTCAAAACATGTAACTGTTACCAACTGAGTCAGTTGCAGTTAGTTACAGCATTTAGAGTTTCTAGAAACTCCTAGACTAATTAAGGAACATTTAGACTAACCAAGCAGATAAAACATATGTACAATGCTACATAATACAATACATAATGTATCATAAGTTGCAATGCTTACCAAATTTCGTTATATAGTCCAATAATAGGTAGTTTTTTTTTTTTTTTTAACCTTTTCCATAAAGAAGTAACGTTTTCTTTTGGTCTCGTTGATTTCCATTTAAACATTTTAATGGTGCTCTGCTTATTGTTTATTGTATTGGTCAAGTTTCTCAGGTCCTGTCAAGGAGAAGATCTCTGGTAGTGCATTACCTGAAAAGAAGCTCTCGGAATCTAGTTTTTCTGACACAAGTCAGACTCAAAAAGACTATAATTCTACAAATGTATGAATGCATTTGGTTATATCATTTGACAATTACTTTTTTTTCTTTTGCTAATTTTCATAATAATTTGGCAGGACATTTCTACATTGTCTTCTAAGAAATCAAAAGTTAAGAAGAAAGGCGACAATGAAATATCTATTGAACCTGATTCTGCTGTGCTTCAAGGTCCGTGCATGACGGGTTCCTACAATACAATCCTAATTTTCAATGATTTTGTTTGTTCTCCCTGTGTGTGTGCACGTTCATACAGCACACTGACACATCCATGATTACTTGTGTAATGAACTAGTATTTGTTGTCTGTTTAGATGCCATAATTGGAAGGTTTCGCGAGTTTTTGGAAGACTTATGTAGCAAGGCTGAATTGAATAGTGATGATCTAGATGAAGCAGTAGAATGGTTGCCATTGCCTCTTTCAGATCTTAGATTGCTTGTAAATGAAATCATGTCTATGTGTGAGAAGAATCTTCTGCATTTGGTTCCTGTAGAATTCCTTGTTAGACTGCTAAAGGTTTTAGATCATCAGATACATAGAGCAGAAGGCCTGTCAATTGAGGATTCTGACAATGTAAGTTCAGTTTAGATTTTTTTGTACAAGTCTATGCTGAATATTTTGGCTTGTTTAGATTTAGTTGACTTTGATTATGACCTCTATTTTTCTATTATAATAATTTGCTAAAATCTGAATTGTATTAGGTAGTAAACAGAAATTTAAAATTTATAAATAGCTGTGGTACATAGATCTAATTTATAATTTATAACTAGCTTTGGTACATAGATCAAATTTGGTAAGGTAATTAATAATGAGTCACGTAGATGAGTTCTTATGTACATAAATAAAACATGGCACATATTTTGTAGTTATTGTTGTTATAACTGTTACTGTTCTATGTTTCAGTCCAATTCAGAACTAGTTTCGTCTCTTTTAGTTGCGTTGGAGTCCATTCATGCTGCACTGGCGGTGATGGCTCATACTGACATGCCAAAGCAAATTTATAAAGAAGAGGCGAGTTCTTTATGCTAGCTGCAAACAAATATCACTGCTATTATGAATAAATAATTTTTTTTTTAGAAATCATCTCTGGAAAAGCAAATTTAATAAAATAATGCACCCTGTGCAGGAGAAAAGTATTGTTTGCAAGTAATTTGCATTGCATGATGTGCTCAGATTGTTAGTCTAATAATAATTATAGTCTGTAATGTCTTTAAGTAATTTGTTTGAGCCAGGTCATTGAGAGAATTCTGGAGTTTTCCAGGCATCAGATAATGGATGTGATGTGTGCATGTGATCCATCATACCGTGCGTTATACAGACCTAGTGAAAACACTGCACTTGAAGGTCGGCCTTTTCTGTTTTTGTGCCAAATAGAACTTCTTTTCCTTTCACTATTTTCCCATTTATAGGATAGAGATGCTATAGATAGTTAATGCTGCTTTATAACTTATTTGCGGGCCACTATGGGAAGGAGAAACTGGAAAGAAGTAAATGTGTCTTCACACTGAATTTTTATGTTCACAGTTGATGATGACGATGACGATGACGATGCTGATTTTGGTTCAGCAAGCAAAAAACGACGTACTAGCAGCAAGACTGTTAAGTTAAAGAAACCATCATCAAGCAGGTTTGATTATTCTCACATCAAGGATCCGTATGGTGCTTAGAATAAGATAGACATGATATAATGAACTGTCATATATTGTCTTAATACATTATTTGGTGAATCATCTGTATAAAATAAGTTAAATCTATCACGTATGGTCTAGTTAAAATTATATCATGTGGTGAGGGTCGGGCGAAAACTAGCGAAGCAGGATTAAAAATTTCCCCATTCATCCTTGTCCTCTCTTATGTAGAGTTTAATAAAATATGTAAAAGTTAAAAATAATAATTTAAAATATAATTAAATTCAAAACAAAAAACATATTGTAAAAGTTAATTTTAATCAATAAAACACACAAATAAAAACTTTTTAAGTTTTTTATTCACATCCTATAACTATTATTTTATCCATCTCAATTACGAAGATAAGATGATATGATCCTATTTGTTTGTTATTCAGTGTAACTTAAACACAAGATAGAATAAAAGCTTATTATTCTTGTATCCTATCTCACTTTGTCCAATACTGTTACACTCTTCATCTGTATGTAATAATGTCCACCAAACAGCCCATGGATTCCCTTGGTTTTTTGATGTGCCTTTAGTTAGATTTGTTTACAAACTTTTATTGTCGATCCTTCTCTTTTCAGGTTCTCTAGTACTGTGAATGTTATTCTTCAGAAGTTGTGTTCTGTTCTTGGTCTACTCAAGGATTTGTTGTTAATAGAGAGGTTGTCAGATAGTTGCATTTTACAACTTATAAAAACAAGCATTACAACATTCTTGGTTGATAACATCCAGCTCTTGCAATTGAAGGCAATCAGTTTACTCAGTGCGGTACAGATTCCTCTCTCTTGAAAAACTTTCTGTATGTTAGCTTTCATGCCCATATAGGTAGCTAACACATAATTGTTGTTTTTCTGATATGCTGGTACAGATATTCTATTTATACACACAACATCGCACTTATGTGTTAGATGAAATGCTTCACCTTCTTTGGAAATTACCGCATTCAAAACGAGCTTTAAGGAATTATCACATACGCGAGGAAGAGCAAAGACAGATCCAGATGATTACTGCTTTACTTATCCAATTAATTCATTGTAGTGCTAACCTTCCTGATACTTTAAGACAAGCATCGAGTAGTAACTCTGTATTGGAAATCTCGGTTGATGCTAGTTATCCAGCTAAATGCCGCGACGCAGTAACAGAAGCCTGCTCCTATTTTTGGACCCGTGTACTTCAGCGACTTGCAAGTGTAAAGAGTCAGGATGCTTCTGAATTGAAATCCATAATGGAGAATCTTGTTACTGATTTATTGACCACTCTAAATTTACCTGAATATCCTGCTTCAGCTTCTATTCTAGAGGTAAATTCTGTGTACGCCTGCACACATGTGATTGAGCAGGAATCTGCATGTATTTATGTGAATTATTGTTTTGGTAAAGGCACCAGGTTAGTTTACTGCTGAGAGTTTTTTCAGGTTCTATGTGCTATACTAATTCAGAATGCTGGGACAAATTCCAAGGATTTTGCTGCACGTTCCATGGCAATTGATGTTCTTGGCACTATTGCTGCAAGGTTGAAGCGTGATGCTGTGATTTGTAGCAGGGAAAAGTTCTGGGTACTTCAAGATTTACTTAGTAAGGATGCTGCTGCTCAGAATTATCCAAAAGATACATGTTGTGTCTGTTTGGATGGAAGGGCTGAAAGTTTGTTCCCATGTTCCGCCTGCAGTAGGCTTTTTCATGCTGAATGCCTGGACATTGAAGAAAATGAAGTTCTCAATCAGAACTGGTACTGTCACATGTGCATCTGCTCAAAGCAACTGCTTGTACTGCAATCATATTGCAATTCCCAGCGCAAGAATGATGTAAAAAAGAATCGTAAAGTTTCAAAGGATGATTCTACATTTTCTAACCTTGAAATTGTTCAACAATTGCTTTTGAATTACCTTCAAGATGTCACCTCTGCGGATGACCTGCATCTTTTCATTGGCTGGTTCGTACTTGTTATGGATCTTCTAATTGACATTTTAGCTATAGTTATGCAAGGGTAATGCTTTTATATCTTGTGCAGGTTTTATCTTGGTTCGTGGTATAAAAATGATCCAAAATGTCAGCAGAAGCCCATTTACTACTTTGCTAGGATGAAATCAAGAACCATAATACGGGATTCTGCTACTGTTTCTTCTATGCTGGAGCGAGATTCAATCAAGAAGATTACTCTAGCTTTAGGCCAAAAAAGTTCATTTTGTCGAGGGTTTGATAAGATTTTTCACACACTTTTGGTCAGTTGATATTTTCCCTTTCACTTATTTTTTCAAATTTAAAGTTTGTATACCAATCTTTCTTGTACTGTACAGGTAAGTATGAAGGAGAACACTCCAATTATTAGGGCTAAAGCTTTACGAGCAGTAAGTTTGTTATCTATGTTTTCTGTTTTCAAGTGAAAAATGGGATACTTATTATAGTTTCTTTGCCCTGGTTTTATCTTTATAATCTTTCATTTAATATTTAATATGATGAACAGGTTAGTATCATTGTAGAGGCTGATCCAGAGGTATTGGGTGATAAACTAGTACAATTATCTGTTGAAGGTAGGTTTTGTGACACTGCAATATCTGTTAGAGAAGCAGCATTGGAACTTGTTGGTAGACATATTGCTTCCCATCCAGATGTGGGTTTTAAGGTATGTGTCAGCGGCTCTTTCCTTAATTGTAAAAAATAAATCTGGTCATGCCTTATAAAATTCATGGCTGTTATGGAGACAATTCAAACATAGGGTTGTGGAATTGATAAAGCAAAATTTCCAAATTTGTACTGTAGTATTTTGAGAAGATTGCAGAGAGAATCAAAGATACTGGACTGAGTGTTCGAAAACGAGCTATAAAAATTATTCGAGATATGTGCATCTCAAGTGCCAACTTCTCGGGGTTTACAAGAGCCTGCACAGAGATGATTTCACGTGTTATTGATGATGAATCGAGTATCCAGGTATATTGAAGTTCCTGCTTAAACCTTTAGAGGCGTTTCAAACCCATTGTATCTAGCTGTCAACAATTATTACTTTTCAAAAAAGTGTAATATGATGTATTTTTCCAAAAAAGTGTAATATGATGTGTTTATGTGTTTGGAGATTAACACGCATCCTTCCCATCCTGGTATTCTTTTAGAGTGTGTTTGTTTCAAGTTAATGAAATTAGTCCTGGAAATGTGAGCTTGGGAATGCAACATGATATTTGGTACAAGTTATTGAAAAATACACGTTGGTATTATTTATTCAGTCTAGACCAGACATGTTTTCACACGCACTATTCCCATGTCAAAAGGTGGTAATCTTATATTCCCATCAGAATATAATTTATATGTAACTCTTATGACCATGTATTCTCACTTTCATCTTATTCTACACCATCTTTAATATTTTCTCATTTCTTTTGACCTATTAAAAAAACATTTCCGAGGAATAATGATTTTTTCCCGCACATCTCTGCTGGGAATAACACTTCAAGCAATAATATTCCGGGAGTATCACTCCCTAGAAACCTGGAATATATTCTTGGCGTTGAAACAATCACCTCTTTAGGTCATTGGTGATGATGATCTATAATTGTTACACCTTTCATCTAAACTCTATGAATAGAGGGGTGGGGTCGTTTCATTATGCAATTGTTAATTATAATAAGTGACTCAATATTAACTTGTGCTTCTTTGATGGTAATCATGCACAGATTCCAAATTTGTTTCTCTGTCCTAACCCTTTTTGGATATTAAGAATGTTTCTTCCTATTATGCTTCTGATTTACAGGATCTTGTTTGTAAAACATTTCATGAGTTCTGGTTTGAGGAGCCTTCTGCTTCACAAACTCAGGTCTTTGAAGATGGTAGTACTGTTCCACTAGAGGTGGCTAAGAAAACTGAGCAAATCGTTGAAATGCTGAAGAGATTGCCAAATAATCAGCTTCTTGTAACTATAATAAAGCGCAACTTGACTCTTGATTTTTTACCGCAATCTGCAAAAGCAATTGGGGTCAACCCATCGTCCCTTGTAACAGTGCATAAGCGTTGCGAGTTGATGTGCAAATGCTTGCTGGAGAAGATTTTGCAGGTACACTAGAATTATGCCCATTCATCTAATTTTTATGCTTGACTACCTTGATATGAAAAGACAGTTTGTGGTCATGATCAGGTGGATGAAATGAACAATAATGAAATGGAAAAGCATGCACTACCATATGTGCTAGTCTTGCATGCATTTTGTCTTGTGGACCCAACTCTCTGTGCACCAGCTTCTAACCCTTCCCAGTATGTCATTACTTTGCAGCCATATCTGAAGACTCAGGTTAAGACTAATCTTAAGTCTTGTGTATTGCTTAGTCAAGTATTATTACACAGTGTATGTTGAGTTGCTTGAAACAGTGTCCTGTTTTTTCTTTTGGTGCTTCTTTCAAATTTTGTCGGGGATGAGATGTATTACTCCATGTTTCATTTTGGTTCCATGTATACAGTATTTATATATGCACTTATAAGAGTTATGATATCTTGACACAAGCTAGACGTCTCCGAATAGACACCGTATGCCATAAGTAATATGTAAACTACTAGTTTTATGTTTATAGCTGATGCATATTTGAGCACAATCTATTAGGATGTAGCCTCTGCTTCAGTTTTATCTGTTTTTTAATTAACTAACTAGTTAATTAATAATTGTGGTTCTAGCTCTTGACATTTCCTTAAATTCCTCCAATAACTGCGTGGTTTCTAGCTCTTGACATTTCCTTAAATCCCTCCAATATTAATTTGAAATGGGAATAGTTCTTCATATCTTTTGTTTTTGTTTGATTCAGGTTGACAATAGCATGGTCGCACAGCTACTTGAGAGTATAACATTTATAATTGATGCTGTGTTGCCATTGCTGCGTAAGTTACCTCTCAGTATTGTGGATGAACTTGAACAAGATTTGAAGCAGATGATTCTTCGACGCTCTTTCTTGACAGTTGTCCATGCTTGTATCAAGTACTGTAATCTCTTACTGTTATTTTTCGTTCGTTAGATGTGTTCTATTACTTCTGTTCTGCTGCATCCTGAAAATAACCTGTTTATAAATTCATGCAACGTTCAGTTCTCTAATTTTTCTTGATGGAAGATGTTGATATTTGTAAATATATAGTGTTGAGAATATTTGTATATAGAATAGTCCCACATCGACTATATCATATAATTAGTTATAATCTCTCTCTATATAATAAAGTCTCCGTAGTGCTTTTAAAGACACACGGTTTAATCTAAATGTCTCTTAGTCTCTCCTAATTCAATATGGTATCTAGAGCCTATTAAGAGACAACTCTTCGCCGTGTTTTACCCGGTTGACCCACTGTCTTCTGGTGATATTTTTTTTTTTGCAAACCGTGTCATCACTCTGGTTTGCCTCTCACTTCTCCTAATTCTCATGTAAAACCACCTTGCCGCCCGATCCAACCGTTTTTCCAGCCGCCCCACTCGGCTCCCTCCATCGGTCATAGGTGCGGTCTCCGTTTTTCATTTCGACTCTCGAAAATTTGTGCTTCAATTCAAACAGCCCCGATTTTGTTTCTTTAAGCCATGGGAGATGTTGATTCTGTCTCGTTTATTAAAGTTCCGCTTATCCCATGTGAAAAACTAACCGTATCAGCCAACTACAACATATGGGCTCGTGCTGTCGATATGTGATTTCATGGTCAGGGATATGAAGATCACCTAACCACAAAATTAGTTGATGTTGCCGCCGCAAAACTCGCTAAATGGAAGAAAACGAATGCCTCTCTGTGTACTGTGTTATGGTTTTCCATCGCACCTAACCTCCAAGCGCAGTATTAAGCCTTCTCCACTTGCAATGAGGTTTGGGAAAAGGCTAAGAAAGTCTTCTCCAACGACGTTCATTGTCTATATAGTGTCATCCTCAAACTCGACACACTGAAGTTGCAAAATATGGATATGCAAGCCTATCTGAGTAAGCTTGATGCCTTGAAAGCGAGTTACGAAACCCTCATGCCTTATGCAAAAGATGCAACAGTTCATTCTGAACAACAAAGTAAATTTTTCATGGTGATGCCATTTAAGGGACTACCACCAGAACTTGAGTCCGTTCATAACCAGATTTTGTCAGGTACTACTGTTCCTAACTACGATGCAGTTAGTGAACAACTGTTGCGCTTGGCTAGACCTCATGCATTTGGTCCAGTTTCCCCTCCATCTATTGTTGCTCCGACACCAGGTGACACTGCTGCCCTTGCATCTCTTGGCAACAATCATAATCGCCTTCGAGGGTCATCCAACTCCAAACCTCGTCCCAAGTGTGACCATTGTAACCGGCTTGGACATACTATCGACCATTGTTGAAAGATACATGGCAGACCTCCACGCCAGGTAAATGCAACTCAAATTGATAACCCAGACACTATGCAAACTTTACCTTCTCTTCAGAGCCCTACGCCAAGCTACGAGGATTTTCTCAAGTGGTGTCAGACTAATCAGACCTCTGGTTCCATGGCTTCGGTTGCACACACTGGTAATTCATCTGTTTGCTTCTCTCAATCATCTCCTATTGGTCCTTGGGTCCTCGATTCTGGTGCGTCTGATCATGTTACCGGTAATAAAGGTCTTTTTTCTTCCTTCTACCTCTGGTTTTTTACCGAGTATAACTTCCGCAAAAGGTTCTCAAACCCGATCCCAAGGGATTGGTACTGTTCAAATTATACCATCTCTCTCTGTGACTTCTGTCCTATATGTACCTGATTGCCCATTTAATTTACTCTCAGTCAGCCGTTTAACTTGTTCCCTTAATTGTTCTATCACCTTTACTAATAGTAATGTTACTCTGCAGGATCGGAGTTCGGGACAGACGATTGGCGTTGGATGTGAGTCTCAAGGCGTCTACTACTTCTCTATGTCATCTACCACATGCTCCACCACAAATTCTCCACTCATTATACATGCGCAGTTAAGTCATCCAAGTCTTCCCAAGCTACAAAAGTTGGTGCCTAGTCTATCTAAATTGTCCATTTTACATTACGAGTCTTGTCAGTTAGGGAAACATACTCGTAGTCACTTTCCTGATCGAGTCAATAAACGGGTTGCATCCCCTTTTGCTTTAGTTCACTCCGATGTTTGGGGTCCCTTGCGTACCGTGTCTACTTTTGAGTCTAGATATTTTGTAACTTTTATTGATGATTTTTCACGTTGCACATGGCTATTTTTAATGAAGAACAAATCTGAATTATTTTCTATTTTTGAACAATTTTATCGAGAAATAAGAACCCAATTTGGTTTGTCTATTCGTACCTTAAGAAGTGACAATGCACGTGAATATTTATCCCAATAGTTTCAAACTTTTATGTCATCCAATGGTATTCTGCACCAAACATCTTGTCCTCATACACCCCAACAAAACGGGGTAGCCGAACGCAAAAATCGGCATCTTGTAGAAACCACTCGGACCCTACTTCTCCATGGTAATGTTCCTCTCCGTTTTTGGGGGGATGCGGTGCTCACGACATGTTACCTCATAAATCGCATGCCCTAATCTGTCCTTAATAATAAAATCCCTCGTTCAATCCTGTTTTCAAACTCTCCTCTCCACCCAATTCCACCTCGAGTATTCGGGTCAACGTGTTTTGTACACAATCTCTCCCCTGGTCTTGATAAACTAGCAGCTCGATCACTAAAGTGTGTCTTTCCTGGTTATCATCGTTCCCAAAAGGGTTATCGTTGTTATTCTCATACTCTACAACGATACCTCATATCGGTCGATGTTACCTTCTTCGAGTCTGTTCCATATTTCGGGTCTAATCCAGTATCTCCGGAACCTCTTCAAGAAAGTACTCCCACATCTTTTCCGACAGTTATTAATGTCCTGCCTACCATTATCCCCCACCAGTCTATGGCTCCTGACCTCCCTACTTATCGACCACTTCAAACATATCAGCGTCGCCGCCCAACGTCTGTCGTCCCTGTCCCTGAGGTCATACCTGTCCCTGAGGTCATTGCAGACTCTCCTCCGACGCCTCCGCCATCACCGGATCCTATCCTGCAACCTGAGTCCGATCTTCCGATTGCCCTTCGAAAAGGTATACGTCAAACACGAAATCCTTCTCCACATTATATTGATTTATGTTATCATCGTCTTTCCCCTTTGCAGTATACTTGTTTGTCTTCTTTGTCTTCTGTTTCTATCCCTAAAACTCCAGGTGAAGCATTATCTCACCCTGAGTGGAGGCAAGCAATGATTGATGAAATGTGTGCTCTTCAAAGCAGTGGTACCTGTGAACTGGTTCCTCTACCCCCTGGGAAATCCTTAGTAGGTTGTCGTTGGCTTTATACAGTGAAGGTTGGTCCAGATGGTAAGATTGGTCGATTTAAAGCTCACTTGGTAGTCAAAGGATACACTCAGATTTTTGGATTGGATTATAGTGATACCTTCTCGTCTGTAGTCAAGATGACATCTGTTAGACTTCTTCTAGCCATTGCAGCCATTCGACATTGGCCTCTTCATCAACTTGACATCAAAAATGCTTTTTTACATGGTGTCTTGAAGAGGAAGTATATATGGAGCAACCACCTGGATTTGTTGTTCAGGGGGAGTCATTGAATATGGTGTGTAGGTTACACAGGTCTCTTTATGGTCTTAAGCAATCTCCGAGAGCTTGGTTCGGTAGATTCAGCGCTGTAGTACAACAGTTTGGTATGGTCTGTAGTGAAGCTGACCATTCTGTTTTTTATCTTCACTCAGCCCAAGGGTGTATTTATCTTATTGTGTACGTAGATGATATTGTCATAACTGGTAGTGATCAGCAGGGTATACTCCAGTTAAAACAACATCTCTCGAATCAATTTCAGACAAAAGACCTTGGTAAACTCCGCTATTTCTTGGGTATTGAGGTAGCCCAATCTAAAGATGGTTTGGTGATTTCTCAGCGGAAATATGCTATGGATATTTTGGAAGAAACATGTTTGTTGAATGCTAAACCAGCTGATACTCCTATGGATCCAAGTGTCAAACTACTACCCAATCAGGGGGAGCCTCTATCTGACTCAGGAAGGTATAGGAGATTGGTTGAAAAATTGAATTATCTCACAGTCACACGTCCAAACATTTCTTTTGCGGTTAGTGTGGTAAATCAGTTCTTAAATTCCCCTTGTCAGGAACACATGGATGCTGTTATTCGGATTCTGAGATACATCAAATGTGCTTCAGGAAAAGGTTTAGTGTATGAAGATAAAGGACATACTTAGATAATTGGATACTCTGATGCTGATTGGGCAGGACCACCCATTGATAGACAATCCACCTCTGGGTATTATGTATTTGTTGGAGGAAACCTTGTATCCTGGAAAAGTAAGAAACAAAACGTCGTTGCAAGATCAAGCGCCGAGGCAGAGTATAGGGCCATGACAATGGCAACATGTGAACTTATTTGGTTAAAACAGTTGCTCGAGGAACTTCAAATTGAAGAAGCAAGACCAATGACACTTATTTGTGATAATCAAGCTGCATTGCACATTGCTTCAAATCCAGTCTTCCATGAGAGGACCAAACATATTGAGATAGACTGTCACTTTGTTAGAGAGAAGATCGAGTCAGGTGACATCGTCACAAACTTTGTCAACTCTAATGATCAATTGGCAGACGTGTTTACAAAATCTTTGCGAAGTCCCAAAACTAGTTATATATGTAACAAGCTTGGTGCATTTGACTTATATGCTCTAGCTTGAGGGGGAGTGTTGATATTTGTAAATATATAGTGTTGAGAATATTTGTATATAGAATAGTCCCACATCGATTATATCATGTAATTACTTGTAATCTCTCTCTCTATAATAAAGTCTCCGTAGTGCTTTTAAAGACACACGGTTTAACCTAAATGTCTCTTAGTCTCTCCTAATTCAATAGAGAAGAGTATATAAACTCTAAATGTTTTAATATTATGACGTAGTATATGATAATTTTAAAGGGGGAGTCTAATATAGACATGGTCCAGAACTATTAGAGTGAGATATGAGAGAGAAGAGATAGAAAGCTAAAAGAGAAAAGAGAGAAACTAATTCTGTTTGTTTTTATGTATATAATTGGAATGGAGCATGATGCTCTATTTATACAAGAGGAGTTGAACATTCAAGAGTTGAATCATTCAAGCTCTACATTTAAGGATGACCTTAATTATTCTATAGTGCTGAATTTTTCTTATTCTATTAAATTAAGGCTGGTCTTAATTATTCTATAGTGCTGATTTTTCATATCCTAAGATATAACTCTAATACTCCCCCACAAGCTCAAGGTGGCTGCAAAGGCTGACTTGAGGCAGACAGGTTGAGCTTGCTGCTGAGCTCCATAAATCTTGAACTTGAGAGAGGCTTGGTGAGGATGTCAGCCGTCTGGTCAACACCAGGAATGTGGCAGACAGTGAGAGACTTATTAAGGACCTTTTCTCTTACAAAAAAGAGATCAATTTCCATATGCTTTGTTCTCGCATGAAGAACAGGGTTATGAGCCATAGCAACTGTGCTCTGGTTGTCACAATAGATGGCTGGAGTTGTCAAGGGAATTTTTAGTTCAGCTAGCAAAGTTTGAACCCATAAAACTTCAGCTGTGGTGTGCGCCAAGCTGCGATATTCTGCCTCGGCACTAGAACGAGCAACAACAGTTTGCTTTTTAGACCACCAAGAGATCAAATTAGAGCCTAAGTACACAGCTGACCCAGAGGTGGATCTTCTATCATCTGGGTCAGCAGCCCAGTCAGCATCACAGTAGGCCTGCAGAGAGAACGGAACAGTGGAGGCAGGAGTGAACAATAAACCCGAGGTGATAGTGCCTTTTAGGTAGCGTAGAATACGCTTGACAGCTAGCCAATGGGACTCCAAGGGGTGTGCCATGAACTGACATACTTTGTTAACAGCATAGCAGATTTCTGGGCGTGTAATTGTTGCATACTGCAGGGCCCCTACAATGGACCTGTAGTGAGAGGCATCAGACAAGGCAGCAGACCCTGTTTTGATGAGTTTGGTGGTGGATGCCATAGGAGTAGCAACTGGATTGGAATTCTCCATATCAGTTTTGATTAGCAAGTCCCTTAGGTACTTAGATTGAGTGAGAAGGAGATTACCATTGGACAGTTTCTTCACCTCAAGGCCCAGAAAATAATCCAAGTCACCAAGTTGTTTGAGAGAAAACACATGATTTAGTTGTTGAGTAATTTGCTTGATGAGAGGAGGAGAGTTTCCTGTGATGATTATGTCATCAACATAAACTAGCATATAAATGACAGCACTGTGATGCTTGTAGATGAACAATGAAGTATCACACTTGCTGTTCAGAAATCCAAAGGATAAAAGAGTGGTTTTCAGTCTTTCAAACCATTGCCTTGGGGCCTGTTTGAGGCCATACAAGGCCTTGTGCAAGTGACAAACCAGAGATGAATTAGGGGCAGTAAATCCAGGGGGTTGCATCATATAGACCTCCTCTTCAAGAATGCCATTCAAAAAGGCATTGTTTATATCCAATTGCTGTAGAGGCCAATTATAAGTAAGAGCAAGAGTCAAAATAATTCTAATTGTGACCGGTTTAATAACAGGGGAGAAAGTTTCATTAAAGTCAAATCCATGGACTTGATGGAACCCCTTAGCAACAAGCCTAGCTTTGTACTTATTTACTGTCCCATCAGCATTTTCCTTTACACGAAAAACCCACTTGCAGCCTATTGCTTTCCTGTTAGCAGGCAGTGGTACCAAAGACCAAGTGTTGTTCCTCATCAAGGCACCATACTCATCTTGCATAGCAGCAAACCACTTAGGATCTTGGAGAGCAGTTTTAACACTCTTAGGCTCAGAATTGACAAGAAAAATGGAAGGATTTAGACGAGGTAAGGGTACACCAGATTTAGTTCTAGTAGTCATAGGATGAGTATTGGTGGGGAGAGGTTGAAGGTTAGGATCCCTAGGAGTAGAAATAGAGGAGGAGGATGGTGAAGTGGTAGTAGTGGGCTGATTGTTGGCATTTGAAGAGGGTGAAGGAGTAGGATTAGTGCTGGCTGTTTGGGTTATAGGGTTGGCTGACACAGAGGCAGTAGGTGTGTGGCTGGAATTGAATTGAGAAGAAGAAGAGGAGTGTGAGGTAGTGGAAGCAGTAGGAACGGGAAAAACATTAGGGAGAGCTTGTGTGTTAAGGGTTACTTTAGATGAAGAAGAGGATGGAATGGTTGATGAGGGGAGAGAAACATTAGGAGAGAAAATATCATTGTAAGGAAATTTGGACTCATTGAAAAGAACATCTTTAGAGATGAATATTCTACCACTTGGGGAGAGACATTTGTAACCTTTGTGAGCTGTAGAGTACCCTAGAAAAAGGCATTCATGGGATCTAAAATCAAATTTCTGAGAGTTGTATGGGCGAAGGAGAGGAAAACAAGCACACCCAAAGACTTTGAGGAATTTATAATCAGGATTTTGATTGAAAAGGACAGCATATGGTATATGTTGATTGAGAGACATGGTTGGTAACCTATTTATTAGGTAGACAGCAGTTAAAAAGGCATGATCCCAAAATTTGAGAGGTAAAGAGGCATGACTCAAGAGAGTTAAACCAAGATCAACAATGTGTCTATGCTTCCTCTCCACTACACCATTTTGGTGATGAGTGTGAGGGCAAATTAGACGATGAATAATGCCAAGATCAGAAAGAAATTTTGTAAATGGGCGAAATTCACCACCCCAATCAGTTTGGACAGATTTAATAGGAAATCCAAATTGTAATTCAGCCATGACTTTGAATTGTTTAAAGATAGTTAAGGCTTCAGATTTATTTTTGAGCAAATAGATCCAAGTAAATCTAGTGTATGCATCAACAAAGGTGATGTAGTAGGTAAAGTTTTGAGAGGATTTGACTGGGGCAGGACCCCATAGGTCACTGAAAATTAATTCAAGAGGAGAGTGATATTGAGTTTGTGATTGAGGGGAGTGCAGCCTATGTGCCTTTCCCATACAGCAGGCAGAACAAAAGACCGATTCAGCTTTATTAGAATAAGGAATATTACATTGAGCTAAAACAAGTCTCATAGTATTAGGATTTGGATGACCAAGGCGTAAATGCCAAGTATGTTGAGAATTATATGAGTTATTAGCTGATACATTTTGATTAGAAACTGAAACCTTATCACTAGTGCTGGAATCAGATCTTGAAACAGGAGCATTAGAGTCTAAGGTGAGACATGAGACTTGACTTGTTGAAGGAGACTTAAGAAGCTGAAGGTGGGAAAATTGGTACAGGCCATCACTTCCTACACGACCTTGGAGCAGAATTTCATTGGTAGCCTGAGATTTGACATAACACATATCAGCATGAAACTCAAAGAAAACTTTATTATCAAGACAGAATTTGCTGACACTTATCAGGTTCTTTGTAATAGAAGGAACAAGCAGTAAATTATGAAGAGCTAATGGAGTGTTGGGTTTAGAATGAGAGGGAAAATAAGAAGATCCTGAAGAGTGAATGTGCAAACCTTGACCATTACCAATGAAGATCTGATCAGGACCTTCAAAAGGTGTGGTCTGCTGTATGTTTTGAGAGGCATTGGTAACATGATAAGAAGCTCCTGAGTCTGGGAACCAGGCACTGCTTGGAACTGAAGCTGTGTTAGCAATCATAGCATTGGGAGTGATCTGTGATTGAGGAACAGGGAGAGGAGCAAGTCTTGGTTGATAGTTTGGGCGTGACCAAGTGTTAACCATGGGCTGAGCAAACTGAGGTCCACCAATTGGTTGATACGGATTGTAGAAATTTTGTAGGTTCATTGTTTGAAAATCAGCAGGTATGTTAGGTTGAAACTGTTGATTGAACCTGTGATAGCAGTTAGCAGCAAGGTGACCATATTTGAAGCAAACTTGACATTGAATGTTGCTGAACCTACCTCTCCCACGGCCGCGTCCACCACCACGGCCAGATGCACGACCTCCTCTTGAATAGGTTGGATTAAAGGTTGAATTCACAGCTTGTTCACTGTTCTTGTTATTGGAGTTATCAGTTTCAGGTTGAGAATTAGCTTGAGTGAGATTCACTGTGGCAGCCACCTCCATTTGAGAGTGTTTCTTATACTTGTTGAATCTCATCTCATGAGCAAGAAGAAGAGCTTCAACTTCTTCAAGTTCTACTGAATCAAACTTGCTTTCAATGACTGAAATAACAGAGGCAAAGTCTTGAGGAAGACCTTCAAGAATCACATCAATGTGCTGCTGATCTGGAACTGGATCTCCGACTGAAGCAAGCGCATCAACAAGAACTTTGATGCGAACCAGGTAATCACCAACAGATTTGTCTTCAAGTGTTGTAGATCTAAGTTCCGCTCGTAGTTGTCTTGCTTTCGCACGTGTAAGCTTTTGAAAATGCGCAAGAATACGTTCCCAGAGCTCGTAGGAATGAACGCATCCAAGAACACGTGAAAGAATCGAAGGTGAAAGCGTGGATTGAAGCCACGTCATAAGCCACTGATCTTGCGTAATCCAGGTGCGATACGCAGGATTCTCACGAGCAGCTTCACGATCTTCATCAGTTAGATATTGATTCGGTATGTCACGAAGGTAAAGGTAGTTTTGAAGATTATTCGCGTTAACGAAAGGATCTACTTGTTGGCGCCAAAGTAGGAAATTCTTCTCATCAAGTTTTTCTGTGATTTTGAGTTGGAATGACATAGATGTTGCGGTGGCCGGAGCTGTAGTTACCGGAGTCGCTGCCATGGATAGAACCGAAGCTCTGATACCATATTAGAGTGAGATATGAGAGAGAAGAGATAGAAAGCTAAAAGAGAAAAGAGAGAAACTAATTCTGTTTGTTTTTATGTATATAATTGGAATGGAGCATGATGCTCTATTTATACAAGAGGAGTTGAACATTCAAGAGTTGAATCATTCAAGCTCTACATTTAAGGATGACCTTAATTATTCTATAGTGCTGAACTTTTCTTATTCTATTAAATTAAGGCTGGTCTTAATTATTCTATAGTGCTGATTTTTCATATCCTAAGATATAACTCTAATAAGAACGGGCTTTACTATTCTTAGTAAATTTTAAAACATAATATGTTTGTTATCCATTTTTTATTTATTAAAATCCATCCTCTATTCATTTTTGAGAGGTTCATATTAGTCACACCCATTTTAAAATAATCTTCTCATTCATTGCACGGGTAAACAATATAATGGGAGAACAATTTTTGGATTATATTTTGAGATATTTCTAAAACCCTTGAACTGGGTCTTCGATATGTTTGTCTTTTGCAGACGGCAATTAGTAGAAAATTTATTTTTTCTTCCTTTTAATTGAAGAGTATACTTACCCGTTCATTTACTTATAGGTCTTATTTATTACTGTTGTTTGAACAGATGCCTTTGCAGTATGAGTAAGATTGCTGGAAAGGGGGCAGATGTAATTGAGCATCTTATCCAGGTCTTCTTCAAATGTTTGGATACCCAGGCAATTGTAAACAAACAGGTTTGATGCTAGAATCATGTTAAAATTTGGCTTTTAATGTACTCCCTCCGTCCCACAATGAGTGATCCAGTTGACCTTATCACACAGATTAAGAAAAAGGAATAAATGAAAGAGAGAGAATGATATTTTTACTAAAGTTCCCTTATCATGTATTGAGAATGATGAAAGCAATATTAATTAGAGAGTAAAATTGGAAAAAACACCTTGAAAATTGAAATGGGTCATTCATTTTAGTACACTCTTTTGTTTTAAATGGGTCACTCATTGTGGGACGGAGTAAGTAATATTTTTGTTATTGGAGTTTATGTGCATCCTACATTAAAAACGCAAGTAAAAAAAGTGGAAAAAATAGAACAGAAATAATCTAGAGTGCAGCAAGGCTGTCTTGTCTCTGATAAATGATATTTAAAATCCCATGTTACTACAACTGGTTGAACACTAGGTACAATCCTGAACTCAGTCCTATCTCAAAGTAAACCTCATGGCTGGGAGGTTCCTTTGAAACTGCAGTCATTTCTCTCCGATCAAATATGTATTTGCATAACTTAAAAGGCAAGTTGCCTTAAGTTTTTTTCCTTTGTTTCTATCAAAACCTTTAAGTGAACTGTTACTGTCCCATCTGGGGAAATGCTTTTGAAGAGTTACTAGAGAAATCACCATGAATCAAATTGTCCTCATTTTCATATCTTCATTAAATGAAAAATGGAAAGATTAGAGTAAACTAAGCTTTGACTGAAGTTCATTTCTCTCCCGATTGTTGAGGTTCATTTGAAGTGAGATGTTGATGGATATTAATACCTTGGTTGAACTTTTGATGAATGGCTTTGTGAAGAAGACAAATGATCAAATTAAAACCGTCAACCTGTCTTTCCTTAAGCTTTAAATGTCAGGGATCATGTTTGAGATATAATGTAAACCACTCATAAGCTTTAAATGTGAGGGGCCTTGTAATTGTTTGAGATATAATATAAACCACTAAAGTATTTTCATCTATCAGCTTGAACTTTTAGAATAGCTGGTTCATCACAAATTTTATATGGCACGTGTATTCAAAATTGACTGTTTCCTGCCATTTACAGCAAGTTGGGCGATCTCTCTTCTGTATCGGCTTACTTATTCGTTATGGCAACTGTTTGCTAGCAAGCTCTGGTAATAAACTTGTTGATGTCAGAAGGAGCCTCAGCTTGTTTATGAAGTATCTTGCCGTGGATGATTATTCTCTTAAGGTTAGATCATTGCAGGTAAGAATTTCTCGTTGACTCAGATCTTATCTTGGTTTAATCTTGAATGTTTGTTAATGTTTAATTGTAACTCTTGCAGGCACTAGGATATGTTCTAATTGCAAGGCCTGAATTTATGTTAGAACATGACATTGGGAAGATACTGGAGGAAACACTGTCTTCTCATGCTGATGCTCGGCTTAAGGTAATATATACAGGCATAAGCATTTCATCTAGATGTACACATGCTAGCAAAGCTACACCTTTGTCCTTAAACAACTATTTCTAGGATGCAACTTTAAACAATTTAACTATTTAATTATATCAAATAGTTTTTTAATTGTATGAAACTTTGTACATTTGATCTAGTGAGAATTTTCGATGGTTGAATTTTTCAAATTCACATCTTGCACAATTTTATTTAATTATATCCAGATTCAAGCATTGCAAAACATGTTCGAGTATCTTCTTGATGCTGAAAGCAAAATGGAAGCAGAAGTTGATGATAATGTACCTGGTCACTCGGTCAGAGCTGGGCAGAGTGTACCTGTTGCTGCCGGGGCTGGAGATACAAACATATGTGGGGGTATTGTTCAGTTGTACTGGGACAATATTTTGGGCCGATGTTTGGATTGTGATGAACAAGTTCGACAATCAGCCTTGAAGGTCAGAACCTACCTTCTATTTTGGATTCGATTCAACATTTGGAAGTCATATGCGAAAAAATAAGTAAATCCTTTTAAAAAAAAAACTAAAAGCAATTAAGCTGACAGAACCTACCTTCTATTTTGGATTAGTTTCAACACTTGGAAGTCATATGCGAAGAAACAAGTAAAATCCTTTTTTTAATAGAACTAAAAGCAATTAAGCCGACAGAGTGTGTTCCTCTGCATATTGTTTCTAAGAATGGTGTTTTTGTTCATTCAAATCTTATTGATGGGGGTGAGAGAAAGGGGGCGGGAATCTAGGTTGATATTTTGTAAAGGAGAATCTTGCAGTTGTTAGTCACACGTCCAACTGAATGTCGATTAACTGATCTATAATTTCTATTAGTTTTTATCCTGGAAACTTGATCATTTCTGTAAAAGTAGTTGTGTTTTCTGTTTCTCATGCAACTTAACATAATAAGAGAGATGCTAATAATGCAGATTGTTGAAATTGTGCTGCGCCAAGGTCTTGTTCATCCCATCACCTGTGTTCCATATCTTATAGCACTTGAAACAGATCCTCTGGAGTCAAATTCAAAATTGGCTCATCATCTCCTAATGAATATGAATGAGAAGTAATCTCCTATATATAAATTTGGATGGTATAATTCTCATCAACTGAGTTCTATTAGCTAATTAAAGGATTTTTTCAGGTATCCTGCATTTTTTGAAAGCCGCCTGGGTGATGGACTTCAAATGTCTTTTATGTTCATGCAAGCTATTTGTGTTATTCCTGATGAAAATGTTAACCACAAGACCCCATCTAAGATCCCTGTTTCTGGAAAAGGGAAACCTGAGTCTGACTCAATCACTCAATCAAGAGTTGGGGTTTCTCGAATATACAAGCTCATCCGAGGGAACCGGATGTCGAGGAATAAATTTATGTCCTCAATAGTGCGAAAATTTGATAATCCAAAATGGAACAAATTTGTAATAGCTTTCTTAACGTAAGTCTTGTCATTATTCTTTGTAAATCATGTGAGGTTTTAAGTGTCCTTTTAATTGGTTTCTTTTCACAGGTACTGCACAGAGGTTCTTGCCTTGCTCCCATTCATTGCACCTGATGAACCACTTTATTTAATCTATGCTATCAATAGAGTAGTTCAGGTTAGGGCTGGTCAACTGGAGGCGAACTTCAAAGCCTGGTGTTCAAGCTTATTACGGAGTGAGGGTGACGTTACACCTCATGGGAATGGAATGCATCAACAAGCGCCAAATGAACCTATTCATTCAACCCAAGTTATGTCAACAGACTTAAATGGCACATTTCAGCAAAGTGTAGATGTTCAGCCCAACCTCGATGACATGCCTTCTGTGGATTTAAATGGAACAAATCACCAATTGCCAGATTATCCTTTATCACATAATGGTAGGTCAAAAGTAAAGGCACATGCTGGAGGTTATGCAGATACCTTTACCTTCTCAAAAGATGATCTGGAGAAAGTTCAGGTATTATGGAGCTCACTGTCATTATTTTTTGTCAACTATGTTGGTTTGTTTGTGAGGAGAAATATTAAATTCAAGCTAATCATCGTCTTGCTCTAAGCAAGAATGTGAAATATTTTCCTTATACAGCATGAACAATAGTTTATGCACATTTGGATTAATCATAATTTTTAGTAATTGGATCATATGATCACAATCATTTTGTTCCTGATGCTTATGCAGGCCGGTTGTTTGTATGCAATTGCATTGCAACTTCTTTTAAAGCTAAAGAGACACCTAAAAATCATGTACAGTCTCGATGATGCCAGATGTCAGGTAAAATTTTAATGCATGTTATCATTACTTACACGGCCGGCCAGAAAATGAGTGGAGCCTAAAGCAAACTTTGAGAAAGACTTTTTGTGTGTTAAAGAGAGCTTTTGGTTGGCCTTTTTGAGTGGAGCCTAATGCAAGAGGCATTTCTTTTTCTTTCTCTTTGGCCTTGAGCCCGGCCCTAATCACTTAGTGGCATTTGAGTGATGTGCTTCCTATTGACTAGGTGGGGGATGCAATAGTAGTCTAACCATCCTCTCTCTTTGGGATGTTTTCACATTTTTGTTCAGGCTTATTCTCCAAGTGAACCGCCAAAACCTGGTGAGGTTTTCTCAAGACAGAGTATTCCATTTAATGTTGGTGAATCTCAGTTCAGTTTGCCTACAAATCCACAAGAATTAATTCAAAGATATCAGGTATCATAGCTTGAGTACAGAACTTTTTGCACATTCAGCGTTTTGTTGCAATAATGAGTCAGTTTGATTAACTTCGTCTACAGCATGAGGCAAAAATATTAAAAAATCCTATGTTATTAAGTTTGTCTTTTTATTAACAATAATAATAAGATGATTTTAAACGGTATCTTGTTAAACTTGAAATTAGTTTCTGTATCTTAATTTTTTGCAAGTTCTCATGTAATTTTTCTATAAAGACATCTATAAACTTATTAGGCTTTTTCATAAGTAGTGAACTATCAAAGTGAACTTATTTTGATTGAGTTATGTTATCAAGCTTTTTTCATAAATAAAGAAGTGAGTATATTTAGTTGAGAAACTCCTAAATTCAATTGAGCCTATATCTCATTGTTGCACCAGGAGTTTAAGAATGCATTGAAAGACGACACAATGGATTATTCACTCTATACAGCAAATATAAAACGGAAGCGACAAACGCCCACGCCCAGAAAAGTTCAAGTTCGGAAACCTGGACCTATGTTAGGTGGTGATAGCGATGAGGAAGACGATGAGGAATGGGCTGGTGGAATGCGCAATATAAATTTTAGCGGTGGTCGCAGACAAAGCCTTAGAAGCTCTAGACAATAATGATCGATGTAAGTAAATGGTAGATAGGCTAACTTGTACATTAAATAGAAATTTAAAAAAGGATACAGAATAGGATGAGGGCCAATAGAATAGGGTTTAAAGAAACAGAGTGCAGAAAAGCACGGGCTTGAGATTTTCCTTGCCTTAGCTGACTATTATTTTGTCTGTTTCTGTCTGTTATTTTCTTGATATTATAGTGGCAGCATTCTTTCGTTGATGGAAAATTCAATCTTAGCCATCCAAATCATATATTTGTATGTTTTCTTCAGATTTGTTGCAGTTGTACATAAATCAATTGTAGTATTTAGTAAAACTTGGGTTGCTAAGTTAGCCATATAATGAGGAAATAGAAATTCCCCAAGGTTCAAATATTTTACGCCTTATGAGAGTATTCATTTAATATTCTCTAGTTAATGAAGTAATAATAACGTCAAAATATGTTTTTGTATAAAGTTATTAAAGATAAGTTTTTGTTTTAAGTTTTCCAAAAAAAATCTTCTGTTTAAATTATTATTTAGAATTTCCCAAATAAAATAAACATTTACTAGTACTTCTTTTTTTCCTGTAAAAGCAAACTTTCTTTTCTGCCATACTACTTTTTTCCTTCCTTACCCCTTTTTTGATTTTTAATTCCTAATATACTCTATTCTGAAATTAAATTCCCAGACTATCCTTTTTTTAGTATCCATTCGTCCAATGGATGGACGAGTTGTTGAAAATATTTTCTTTTAGTGTGGACTCGGCCAATGGTTGGCCGAGTTATTGAAGGAAGATTTTTTTTTTAATTTAAATACATTTTTAGTATTATTAAGAATTCTAGTAAATAATTAATACTGATAATGAAAACATATCTTTCATGTAATGAAAGCATATAAATCACACAAATTCACAATGATGACGACATAATGGATATTGATAATGAAAACATATCTTTTAAGTACTATTATAAAATTGCAATACTTATCCGTGATTTCAGATGATGTATCACAATTGGGTTAAACATTATTGTCAAATTAAAATATATCTTCCGAGTATATAATTGAATTTAATACTTTATAATATTGTAAAATTAAAATAATAATAATTATAAATCAGTTATAATTTATCATATTTAAACATATTTTTCTGAAAATATGTGGTTAAAGAGTATATTTTATACATGTGAAAAATTATTTTTCACTAATGTAATTAATTAAGTTTCTTTTTCTATTTCTTAAATAAAAATAATTATAATTATAATATTATAAAAAATATATACAAGATACATATTTGTGGTTAAAGAATAAAATTAATGTCTTTATTTCATATTGTCAACATAAAAATAAAATAAAAACTTATAATCTACCGACTACTATTTTTTCACACTTTAAATTTTTAAAGCTATTTTATTTGAAAATGAGTTATTACAAAAATCATGTAAGCATAAAACTCATACAATGAAAAAAAGATAGGGATTGTGATCCATTGTTTGAAACCACAAGTAGGGATTGTAATTCTATAATAGTATCGGAAAAATATGTTTTGATTATTGGTATCTACTATTTCTTCAGCATTGTGAATTAATGTGATTTATATGCTTTCATTACCTTAAATATATGTTTTCATTACAATATCCACTATTTATTACAATTATTTATATGCTTAATTAATATAATTATAATTTTATTCTTAAAACAAATATTTAATTTACAAAAATATTATTATAAAAAAACTATAATTTATATTATTTAAATAAAAAAATATTAAAAAAATATTTATTAATAAACTAAAAATATATTTAAATTAAAAAAAATCGTTCATTCATTAGCTCGGTCAATCATTGGCCGAGTCCATACTACAAAAATATTTCTTTCAGCAACTCGTCCATCCATTGGACGAGTCAATACTACACAAATATTTTTTTCAGCAACTTGTCTATCCATTGGACGAATGAATATTAAAAAAGGGATATTTTGAGAATTTAATTTCAGAATAGGGTATATAAGGAATACAAAATCAAAAAAGGGATAAGAAAGGAAAAAAATCCCACTCCCTTCTGTCTATTTTATAAGAAATGAAAAGTTGGGTTTTCTTTTTTCTTTTGATTAAATAGATAATTAAAAAGAAACTCCCCTATAATCATCATACAATAATGAAGTTTAAAAAGGATGAGATATATGCAAGGCAAACAACACTACAATTAGCTTCTGGCAAACAAACAAAAAATTAAATGTTTGATTTTACATTTTTAATCGGTTTTAATGTTTTAAGGAGACGTTGAAGGAGACACAAATAAAGATTACGAGTTTTTGTAAGAGATGAACATATTAATCATAACAAGAGAAGAAACAAAACAGAAGAAAAATCTAAATGTCAAATCATAAGTTAGGTTTGAGAGTTCAATTGAAATGATGGATGATCGATATAAGTGAATGGATTAAGGAAATGCGAGTATATTTGAAGATTTTTCAAAAATTGTTTAGGATAAAAAAAATTCTTGAGAAAACTAATTGATTTTTGTCTTGTCACAATTAATTTGTCATGATATAAAAGAGAGACGGACAGTTTATTATGAATAGCGACCGAAGAAGATTGAAGATTAAAATCAATCCATTGCCTAAAGAAAGTACTCTAAATAATTCAATGGATTTTTAATCACGTCTCAATATCTAAGGATGTGCATAATGGTTTCTGGGACTTGCATATAACACAGATAAATGTTAGAATATGTGATGCTTTCTTTCATTATTAGTAAGAAACTTTTCATGTGACAATTTTCAGAACTCTAGGGAGACCTTTTCCCCTTTAAAATTTAGAGAAGAATTTAAATTAGAGCTATCAATCAACAAATTATACTATGATGATTTATACAAAAGTATCCATCATTTAATTTATTTTATATGGAAAAGTCCCTATTATTGAGAGTATAGGAGGCTTAACATTAATAATTTTAGAATGACTTGCTTAATTTAATTTTATTTTCAACCTTGTTAAAAAACATAAGCACTAACTCTATAGTTATGAGAGTAAGAAGGAAGATAATTAATCATATTTGACAGCTTATTAAATTTTAAAATCACGCCGTTATCCCAAAATTTGACAGAATGATAAATTATCAAATGAGAATTATTTGGTATGCCCTGGAAGATGTGTGAAGATTTGGATTCACAATGAATGAATGAAAGAAACACAATTCCAAAGTTAAATTTAGCCCGAATGATCTAATCCTGATAGTGTATGTTTTAACCATAATATCTTAACCCCACTTCATCATGCAATTCAGGTCAACAACTTTTTAGACTACAAAATCTAAGATACCCTTATATTTTGGAGTAAAAATTGTTTTCTAATTACGATTTCTTAATTTTTGTTTTGTTTTTGGGCAACAATTTATAATTTATAATTATTTTGGAAGTTATGAATGTGATATGTTGTTAGGATGACTTTTAAAATTCAGAAAATAAAATACATAAAAAGAAAGAATACAAGATAATTCTATCAATCTCATTTATAACCAATGATAGATAGTCCATCCACTCTTTAGAGGAATTTTCAATAATGTTTAGATTTTTATATAGATCTTCAACAAGACCTCTTTACGATCGTCTAAAATATAGACAAACACTAAATCTTATGGTGGATTTTGATTTATCTCAATTCAAAGAATTATTTTCACAAACACCAAACACTATGATCTTTACAAGAACTAGAAAGTACATCATTTTCTATTTACAAACATCTTTCATCAAACCACAAATGTTGAAAAAATAATACACACAATATTATAATTTTATTGATTCCAATTCCACACCTGATAAATGGTCTTCTCTTTCTAATATCACAATTCAAAATAATATCATTTGAATGCTCAGATTTTGTTTTGAAACTTTATGATATTTGAAAATCATGCATAGTTTCAAAATTTGTAAGAATAATGATGAACACTATAAAATATATTATAATTATGTAAAAATAATTATTAAAAGGGGTAAAAATGTTTTTTTCAAATGTATAGAGTCTTTATATACAACCTTAAAAACCTTTATAAATAGATGTATAAGTTTTCGTAAAGCTTTACCATTTAAAATAGTAGCTTTATTTGATGAAAATACACAACTTTTTATGTTACAATTGATTACCAAGAGGGAGTAATGGATTACCAAATTTCCAACAACAATAAATTTGAATTTTTTAAGTTGTTTCAAAAATAAGATAATTATGGCGCTTCTGAAAGTATTATTATGACTATTTCGACTGCCACAACTTACAAAAATTGGTGTTTTTCAAATATTTGAAACAAGATGAGCTGGTAACCGATTACTATATTCTGATAACCGACTAGCACAACTTTGGAATTGAAAAACCAGCATTTTCATGGTATTTTTTTGAAATGTTTTAACACATGATATTTTAAGAACATTATAGATGAAGATGCATAAGATATTCGGAGAATTTAAAATATTATATCATGAATTGTAATAAATTTAATGATAATACATTAGCTTGATTCTTCTATTGATTAGCTTCACCATAAATCAATACTTGTTCATTAATATCTTAATCTTTTTCTTTTTTGATCATCATTTCTGTAGATGTTTTTGATTGGCTGCATTTTGTGTTAAAACACTAACTGTACTCTGATGTCTTGACTAATGTCATGACATGCTTGAGTAGTATGCTGCAGGATTAGCTAATACAAGATTGTCTGAATGTCAAACTGGATGTTATGACATTCATCCCTGACAGCAGATACTGAACTATAGAACAATTGGTTTTTCTGATATAGCTCAGTATTTATTTCAGTCTGTTTTCAGGAGAATAACAGACCTGGCACATAGCCTATTGTCTGAATGTCAAACTGAATGTTATGACATTCATACTTGACAACAGATTCTGAATTATAGGCTGGTTGGTTTTTCTGTTACAGTTCAGTATTTATTTCAGTCTGTTTTTCAGGAGAATAACAAACCTAGCATATGGCCTATGTTCTGGACGTCAAACTGAATGTTGTGACATTCATTCCTGACAGCATATGCTAAAATGTAGGCTAGTTAGTTTTTCTGTTTCAATATTTATCTCAGGCTATTTTTCAGGAATCTAACAGTTGAGCTAAAATCCAGGAAACTAACAACTGAGCTACAATTAAGAGGCCTAGTATATAGCCTATTTGTTAGCACCCTAATATGTGGAAATTAGGTTAACTTGCTTAACCTTAATTTTAGGAAATACAAGTACAAGGCCCAAGTGCTGCATTATAAAAGGATGACAATCCTACTTTCAGCAACTCAGGGGTTTTAAGCGTGAAGAATTAATTGTATCATCATATTTCACTGCTGTAGTTTTATTGTGTCGTGTATTAGGTTGTATTTGTGAGCCAAGCAATTATCACCTAGATGATTGCATTTGACTAGGGTGTTCATTGAGTTGTAATTGTTGTGTCACTCTAAGCTTTTAAGTGTGAGTGCTGTGTTTCTTGATTAAAGCTTGTAAGCACAATCAAGAGTTGTTTGAAGTATAACTTCGCCATTAACTTTAAACTAATTAAAGGTTGTAATCACTGTGGTGATTGAGGGGGAGTGAGTAGGAACTCTGGTCTTAGTTTAAGATTGAAATTGCATTGGGTAGGTCTTAAGTGATAGGATTAAACAGTTGATTTAAGTCCTGAATTAATACTGCTTATAGTGGATTTCCTCCCTGGCTTGGTAGCCCCCAGACGTAGGTGTGTTTGTCACCGAACTGGGTAAACAATTCTCTGTGTTATTTATTGTCCTTTACTTTTACCTGCTGTATACGTTCCTGTCTGCGCAGAATTGGATGTCATAACATCCAGTGTGACATCGATAGTCTGTTACTAGAATTTCAATTGGCATCAGAGCAGACACCCTGCCTGTTAATTTCTGAGTGAGATCTAGGGACGTTACTTTCTAGTACCATGGACAAGGATGTAGGATTCTCAAATAGACCACCCATGCTGGATGGTTCTAACTATGATGACTGGAAACCTCGTATGATAGCCTTCTTGAGGTCTCTGGATAGCAAGGTCTGGAGAGTTGTCAACAAAGGATGGGAACATCCAACGAAGACAGGCAAAGATGGAATCATTATGCAAATTTCTGAAGAAGAGTGGGACAAAGAGCAAGATGCATTAGCCCTTGGAAACTCTAAGGCCTTGAATGCACTGTTCAATGGGATAAATAAGAACATCTTCAGACTGGTGCATCACTGTGAGCTAAAGAAGTTTGGGATACTCTCAAAACAACTCATGAAGGTACCTCCAAGGTGAGGATGTCTAAACTTCAGATGCTGACTACCAAGTTTGAAAATCGGAGGATGAAAGAGGATGAGACTATTCATGACTTCCACATGAATATTCTTGAAATTGCCAACACTTCTGGTGGCTTAGGAGAGAAAATGTCTGAAGAAAAACTTGTAAGAAAGATTCTCAGATCATTGCCCAAGAGATTTGCCATGAAGGTCACTGCTATAGAAGAGGCTCAAGATATCTGCAATATGAAGGTTGATGAGCTTATTGGTTCTCTCCAAACCTTTGAAATGGGCTTGTGCGAGAATGTTGAAAAGAAAAACAAAAGCATAGCTTTTGTATCAAATACTTGTATATGTGCGTTTTCGACGCCATGAGATTTGGTGTGGGAAGTGATGTTTTCGACAAACGATGACAGGGGTTGAAACAATTTGACTAAAGAGTATGGTTCGACACTTCGACAAAATGGAGGTTTCGTCATTTCGACAAAGATATTTGCAACTAGAAAGGTATTTTCGACAAAATACGGAAGACATTGCAGTATGTTGGTAATTCGACAAAATCCTGAAGGAAGACGTCATTTCGACTTAAAAGTAAATTTGGATTTAAAAGGTTGTGACGTTTGGCAGAAGACGCGTGGAAGCATCTGGCGAAAGGAGGAAAGCCATGTGTCGTAGTTTTAGGATTTAGTCGTTAATGACAGTTATGTTATTTATGTATATATAGGGTAGTTATTATCTAAAAAAGTGTGTGAAGAATTACTATATGCAAAATTCCTGAAAACACTCAAAGTACCCGTGTGAGAGAAAAGAGTCATATTTGGAAAATGTATGTGTAAACAAACACCAATTCTTTCAAAGTTTATTTTATAAAGTCTAAAATTCTTTACAAATCTCTTTTATGCTTTCCAGTCATTTATCTTTCTGCACTTTATCCTTTTCGACACTTTACGTTTCATCAGTTATTTTCCGCCATTTACTTTATCTTGTTAAATTTACATCCACTTAACATTGTAATCAACACATTTCGACGTAAAACGCTTAGAGAACAGGAATGAAATATTCAAAAGCGATTTTAGACATCTTCAAGACCATCTAGATTTGCACATGTCCTAGGATTTGTGTGGTTGATCCTGCAAGTGACCCAATTCTACAAGTTTTGGTAAACCAGAGGTTGTTCGCCAAATTTCACAGCGAACAAATTGGCACGCCCAGTGGGACAGTGCAAAAAATTTAGAAAGTTAGATAATCGCTAGTCAAAATCTGCTCTTCATTTGTATGAGACTGAGAAGCGGTAAATTAGCCGTATCCGAAGTAGAATTACCTAAAAGAACAAGAGTAAGGAAAATGGCGAACCAGCCAAATAATCCTAACGAATCCATCCCAGTATCTAACCCTGTCCCTTCGACAGAAGGCAATATAGGATCGGTCCCTGTGCCAGAGGCTGTACCTTCGTCAGCGGGGTCGATACCAGCGGTTTCGATGTCGCAAAACGCGCCTAGTTCGTCCTTCAGGGCACAACAAATGCCCATTGGGACACCCCCCATGTGGGAAACACTTCTAGGCCTTTTGTAACGAATTTCACTATGCCTCCGCCTGGTAGGGAACAACCCTTCGGAATGCCAACTTCGGTGATGGCAAATTTACATAACTCCCCGTTAATATATTCAGATTCGATGGCCAACGTGTCTTCACCCTTACAAGGGTCAGGATATGGTGGAAACATGAGTAGATTGAATCAACAACCATTTTACGTGCCGCCGATAACAAATAATTCGGCGCAAGTGATTAGACAGCAGATGGACGAGAGTAATCATGATATGGTCCAAATGTTGACGCAACAAATGGGAGCGGTGTTTAATCCACTGATACAGAACACCACTCAAACAAACCAAGTATTGGCAGCGCAAATGACGCGCATTGCTGATTTCTTTGGAGTCCCTCAAACTCGACACAGAGAACAAGTGATTCATAACCCAGCGGTAGCGGTCCAGGAAGAGCCTACGATAAACCAGATACCGTTAGACAATCCTCAAACGAACGTCAGAAACCAAGAGGATGTAGTCGAACAGCCTCGTGTCGAAATCCCCATTCCACAAGAGCCTAGAAGGATAGTAATCCAGAGAGGCCAGGACGCGGATGCTGTATTGCAACAACGGATACGGTATGATAATCCGCCTGTCGAAAACAACTTGGCAGCCATGGTCGAAACGATAATGGCACAAAATGGAATGAACATGGGTTTACAAAGGCCTAGTTACGCATCCCCACTATCAGAATACATTCTGCAAGAAGAACTGCCACCAAGGTGGAAAGTCCCTAAGTTCACAAAGTTCTCAGGGGACACTAGTGAGTCCACTATAGAACATGTGGCACGTTACCTGATCGAGGCAGGGGAGATAGCCCGTAACGAAAATTTGAAAATAAAATATTTCCCTAGTTCCTTAACAAAAAACGCGTTTACTTGGTTTACATCTTTGCCTGCAAACTCAGTATACACGTGGACCCAATTAGAAAGGCTGTTCCATGAACAATTCTACATGGGACAAACGAAAATAAGTCTGAAAGAATTAGCCAGTGTCAAGAGAAAACACTCCGAACCAATAGATGATTATTTAAATAGGTTCAGATTGCTAAAGGCTAGATGTTTTACCCCTGTGCCAGAACATGAGTTGGTCGAAATGGCCGCAGGGGGACTAGACTATTCTATAAGGAAGAAACTAGATACCCAGTATCTGAGGGATATGGCACAATTAGCGGATAGAGTAAGACAGGTCGAAAGATTAAGGGACGAAAAATTCAGGGCAAATAAGAATAAAAAAGAGAGGGTAGCCTACGTAGGGGTTCGCCAAGATGATGAGTTCGACGAAGACGGACCAAGTAGCTTCGACGAACAGGAAATCGACCTAGCAGAACTAAAACAAGGCCCGCCTTATTCGTGTAAAGTACTAACGCCGTCGAACGGGAACCCAGTCGAAGCCAACGATAAGTTCCCCAAAAGGACTTATACGTTCGACATTACTAAATGTGACGAAATCTTCGATCTGTTGGTTAAAGATGGTCAATTAATAAAACCACCAGGCGCTAAAGAACCGCCTGTGGAACAACAGAAAAAGAGAGGTTTTTGTAAATACCATAATTTTCTGGGCCATAAGACGTCTCGTTGTTTCCTTTTCAGGGATCTCGTGCAAAATGCTATCCGTGATGGAAGGCTCAAGTTTGGTGACAAACCAAAACAACAAATGAAGATCGACTCGAATCCTATGCAAGCAGTCGAAGCCCACTACGCTGAACCATCCGTCGTAAACATGGTGGAGGCCAAAGTTGCTCCTGATGGCAATTTGGAAATGGTGGAAGCCCCTGGAAGCTTCGACGCAAATGTCAACATGGTCGAGATTGCTGATGATCTCGCAAGCCAGAGAGGAATAGAAACTACTGAAGGTTTCGACAAGAAGGACGGTGACAATGCTGTCGAGAATGTGGAGTTTCGACAAGAGGAGAATTGGGACCGCTTGGGACAGCCAAGTGGAAAATATGATTATCTTGTGAAGTACAACGCGCCGGCAAGCTCTCAGATCGACATCAACACAATCCAACCAAGCGGTTGGGGAGATGCTTCTTCAGAAAACAATGAGGAAACAGTCGACGAAATGGAGCATGCCCCTAATACGAAGGAGAGGGTTACTGAAGACCCAGCGATTGAAAACAAGGCTGCTGAAGGCCTTGATTCTAACAAAACGAAGAAAGGTGATATCGCTAACTGCGTCAACACCATGGGGCCTTTCAGTGAAGAAATCACAAAAATCAAAGCGGAAGCCGCTAACGGTCCGTCGAAGCCCATGATCAGTGGGATTCTGCGTAGGACAATGGAAGACCCCAGAAGGAATTGGAACAAATGCTGTTGCAAACATGGTCCCAGGACCATATCTTGGTGCTGCTGCCCAGAGAAAGAGTTCGACCAGACACCAAAAGGCGTCGAAGGCGAAGAAGAGAGGCTCATCAGGAAGATGAACGAATTGAGCATCGCCGACGAACGAAATGTTGGGGTAAATATGGTAGAAATATCTCAGAAGGACCAGGTCGGAGAGGGCGAAGATCGCCGTCAGAAAGAATACCAAAGGCTGGCGTACCCTAGAGAGGAGGAAAACTTAATGGAATTCATCAAGAGATGCCAAAGGATGAAAACCGAAGTAATGTTGTGCCCACGCTGCAGCGCAGTCTTCGACAGGAAGGCAGCAACCAACCTGGAAGCCGTGGATAAGACCAAAAGGAAAGAGAGTTGGGGAGCAGTGAGATACGACCCAAGAAGAGGTGATCACCACCAGTGGAGGCACGGAGAGAGACGCCAGAACACCTACAAACCATCTGACAAAGCCACAGACGACAAATGGGTTCAACCCATTAGGGACGCCCAGGGGCAGAAGAAATGGGGAAAGTTCGAGGTCCAGAGAGGCGCGTCGATGGAGGGCAAGAAGGAAATGAAAAAACACAAGCCAAGACCATACCCGTCAGAGAATTACAAAGGCAAAAATCCCATGTCCAGGTCCCAATGGAGGAGGTTCCAACGGCAGAAGAGGGCAGAAATAGAGATGGCGAAAAAGAACATGAATGGTCCAAACGAAGCAGAATCTAGCAACAATCGTCAGACAAGGAGCAGGAAAGAGACTCCCCTCCAGATCAATCCTAGCAGAGTTGTCGAATCGGTGGCGTCGAAAGAGAAGATGCAGGAAGACGATGAAGTAACCGACAGTTTTAACTCTGACTCTGAGGCATCCTTCAACGTGATTTGCAACGTGGTCTCTGTTCTCCCTAGAGACTATGATAGAGTCATGGAAATTGAGGATGAAGGAGACGAAATGGAGGAAGAAACAATGGCACACAAGCCCGTCTGCTACTATGTAATGAACAACGGATGCGTCGAAGAGCAGAACGCTTTTTTCGAAAGACCAGACGACTCCATGAAAGCGCATTTGAAACCTCTGTTTATAAAAGGAAAGGTGGAAAATGTCGGCGTGAACAAGATACTGGTGGACGGGGGAGCGGCAGTGAACTTGATGCCCCACTACATGCTGAAGAAGATTGGAAAAGACGATTCGGACGCGAAGCCCCACAACATGGTGCTGTCAAATTACGAAGGGAAGATAGGAACAACTATGGGAGTCATCCAAGTGAACTTAACTGTAGGAACCATAACAAGACCTACGATGTTCATAGTCATCGCTTCGAAAGCCAACTACAACCTGCTGCTTGGTAGGGAATGGATTCACGGCGTAGGAGCGGTACCCTCTTCAATGCACCAACGGATAGCCATATGGAGGCCAGATGGAATCGTCGAAAACATCGAGGCTGACCAAAGCTACTTCATGACCGAAGTAAACACTGTCAACAGCCAGAGCTTCGACAAAAACCTGGCTCATATACCTCCCTACAGCCCGGCAGAATTCGACTTGAAGACGACAGACAATGCCTATTGCTCCATGTACTTGCATCCAACGCATGGATTCCAGTGGGATAAAGAAGTGATTGGCGAGACTTACATATGGGGAACCACTCATATAGCGCCGACGGGATGGGGTAGTGAATTTGACGATGACGAGTGAACAATCAGCGATCGAAAAGATTACGGCTTATATAGCCGAAAACAAACTAAAAGAGGCCCTTGAGGCTGAGGCAAAAAATATGGCTGTCGAAGCCAACCAAGAGAACTCCAACAAACAATGTCCTCAAGAAGACGTTGCGGAAGATCATATCACCAACCAAATGGGCGGATGGCAACATCAAAAGCTTGACGCCATTTACGACGACGAACCTCTGGGGTTCGAAAAAGATCCAGTGTCAACTAACGAGAAGATGGTGGCGCAGGATCCTTTACAAGAAATAAACTTAGGAGTGGGGGCAGAACATAGACCAACGTATATAAGCGCAAAAATGGACCCCCAGTTCCAGGTCGAAATAGTCCAGTTGCTGAAAGAATTCAAAGATTGCTTCGCATGGGATTATGACGAAATGCCTGGTCTTGACAGAAGTCTGGTCGAAATGCAGTTGCCAATAATGGAAGGGAAGAAGCCAGTAAAGCAGACTCCGAGACGCTTCGCACCAGAAATCCTGTCGAAGATAAAAGAAGAGGTCGAAAGACTTCTAAGATGCAAGTTCATCCGCACAACCAGGTATGTCGAATGGATTGCAAATATTGTTCCAGTAATTAAGAAAAATGGCAAACTTAGGGTATGTATTGATTTTCGAGACTTAAACTCGGCTACCCCAAAGGATGAATATCCTATGCCAGTGGCAGAAATGCTCATAGATTCTGCAGCCGGCCACGAGTACTTAAGTATGCTAGACGGATACTCTGGCTATAACCAAATTTTTATCGCTGAAGAAGACGTTCCTAAAACGGCTTTCCGTTGTCCTGGAGCCATAGGAACGTATGAATGGGTAGTAATGCCTTTTGGTTTAAAGAACGCTGGAGCGACTTACCAACGTGCCATGAATTCCATCTTTCATGATTTCATCGAAACTTTCATGCAAGTGTATATTGACGACATCGTGATTAAGTCTGTTTCAGGAAAAAATCACATAGATCATCTTCGACAATCCTTTGAAAGGATGAGGAAGTTTGGTTTGAAAATGAACCCACTTAAATGTGCTTTTGGTGTGCAGGCGGGTGATTTCTTAGGCTTTGTGGTCCATAAGAAGGGGATCGAAATAAACGAGAATAAAGCCAAGGCCATAATGGAAGCGAAAGCGCCATCAACCAAAAAGGGGTTGCAGTCTCTGCTAGGGAAAATCAACTTTCTCAGAAGATTCATCTCCAACCTCAGTGGGAAGACACAAGCTTTCTCTCCTCTACTTCGACTAAAGAAAGAAGACTTCGCATGGGGGCAAGAACAGCAAGCGGCTTTCGACAAAATCAAGGAGTACCTGGCTAATCCCCCAATCCTGATGTCTCCTTGCAGAAAAAGAAATATGAGATTGTACATTTCGGCATCAGACAAAACATTAGGAAGTATGTTGTGTCAAGAAGATGAGAATGGCGTCGAAAGGGCCATTTATTATCTCAGTAGAGTCCTGAACGATGCCGAAACTAGATATAGCATTATAGAAAAGTTATGCCTGTGTGTATATTTCTCTTGTATTAAACTAAAGCATTATATAAAACCTGTCGATGTATATATTTCTTCCCATTTCGACGTAATAAAGTATATGTTATCTAAATCTATTTTACATAGTCGAATTGGAAAGTGGGCTTTAGCTTTAACAGAATACTCCTTGAAATATCTGCCTTTAAAAGCAGTGAAAGGACAAGTGGTCGCTGATTTCATAGCGGACCACTCTATAAACGAAGACGTAGAATACGTCGAACTGGAACCTTGGAAACTGTACTTCGACGGTTCCAGTCATAAAAACGGAACGGGCGTTGGGATGTTGATTATTTCTCCTGAAAAAATTCCAACAAAATTCAAGTACAAAGTTGAAAGTCTGTGTTCAAATAATGAAGCAGAATACGAAGCTTTGATCGCTGGACTTGAAATCTTGTTGAAATTGGGGGCAACGAGAGTCGAAATAATGGGTGATTCCGAACTGGTAATAAAGCAGTTGACGAAAGAGTATAAGTGCGTGAAAGAAAATTTAATCATGTACTTTGTAATAGCCAATAGACTTCTCAAAGCATTCGACAACGTCGTCTTCAGGCACATTCCCAGGTTGGAGAATCAAGAAGCGAATGATCTTGCTCAACTAGCGTCCGGATACAAAGTGTCGAAGGAAAAGTTAGAAGAAGCCATTGAAGTCAGAAGAAGAGTCGTGTCCACCAAGTTGTCCCCATCAGATCTAGAGTCAATAAGATTAGGATACGGTGACGAAGAAAACTTCGAGATATTCAACATAGATGATTCAGGAATAACAGACTGGAGAAAGCCTGTCAAGGATTATCTACAAGACCCAAATCAGAAAGCGGAAAGAAAGATAAAATACAGAGCTTTGAGTTACGTACTTTTGGGAAATGAATTGTTCAAAAAGACTGCAGAAGGAGTTTTGTTGAAATGCCTGAGTGAGGATGAAGCCTACATAGCCTTGTCGAATGTACACAGTGGAGCGTGTGGCGCGCACCAAGCAGGTCACAAAATGAAGTGGCTTTTATTTCGACAAGGAATGTATTGGCCAACAATGCTGAAAGATTGTGTCGAATTCGCAAAAGGTTGTCAGGAATGTCAAGTTAATTCTATCAATCTCATTTATAACCAATGATAGATAGTCCCTCCACTCTTTAGAGGATTTTTCAATAATGTTTAGATTTTTATATAGATCTTCAACAAGACCTCTTTACGATCGTCTAAAATATAGACAAACACTAAATCTTACGGTGGATTTTGATTTACCTCAATTCAAAGAATTTTTTTCACAAACACCAAACCCTATGATCTTTACAAGAACTAGAAAGTACATCATTTTCTATTTACAAACACCTTTCATCAAACCACAATGTTGAAAAAATAATACACACAATATTTGGATAATTTTATTGATTCCAATTTCACATCTGATAAATGGTCTTCTCTTTCTAATATCACAATTCAAAATAATATCATTTGAATGCTCAGATTTTGTTTTGAAACTTTATGATATTTGAAAATCATGCATAGTTTCAAAATTTGTAAGAATAATGATGAACACTATAAAATATATTATAATTGTGTAAAAATAATTATTAAAAGGGGTAAGAATGTTTTTTCGGATGTAAAGTTTTCGTAAAACTTTGCCATTTAAAATAGTAGCTTTATTTGATGAAAATATGCAACTTTTCATGTCACAATTGATTACCAAGAGGGAGTAATGGATTACCAAATTTCTAACAACAATAAATTTGAATTTTTTAAGTTGTTTCAAAAATAAGATAATTATGGCGCTTCTGAAAGTATTATTATGACTATTTCGACTGCCACAACTTACAAAAATTGGTGTTTTTCAAATATTTGAAACAAGATGAGCTGGTAACCGATTACTATATTCTGATAACCGACTAGCACAACTTTGGAATTGAAAAACCAGCATTTTCATGGTATTTTTTTGAAACGTTTTAACACATGATATTTTAAGAACATTATAGATGAAGATGCATAAGATATTCGGAGAATTTAAAATATTATATCATGAATTATAATGAATTTAATCACAATTCATTAGCTTGATTCTTCTATTGATTTGCTTCACCATAAATCAATACTTGTTCATTAATATCTCAATCTTTTTCTTCTTTGATCATCATTTCATTCATCAATCTTAATCATGATCAAACATCTTGAGTCACCACTTAATTAAACTTCATAATTGACAAGAATGATCACATTTCTTAGACTTTTTCTTCTTTAATAGTCTTTATCAATATCTGTCTTTATCAAAATTACATTTAGATATATGATGGATATTTGCTTCACAATCTCCCCAATTTTGACGATGACAAAATATATTGATGAATTTTTTTTGTTTGATATTTGATGTCCCCTATATTGTATATCAACCCCTTTGTTTTGAAATTAAAACTTTGGTATTATAAAATAAAATGAACAAAAGCAATCATACATTTTCTCCCCCTTTTGATATTATAAAAAAAACATTCAAAGCAAAGTAATATATGAAAATATGCATCATGATAGATGGAGTGATTAGATGAAAGAATATAATAACACATATTTAGACACTTATCTTCTTCCCAATGCTCTTTAAAAGTGTCCATTTTTTCAATTCATCTTAACCAATTAGCATTTTTAATTTTATTATATCACATGTTTTTCTTGTATCTTGAACACCCAATCTTTTATTTTACAATTTTAGCATATGGGTTGCAAGCATACCTACAAAAGAGAATTAATAGTTATTTCTTGGTTTCCAGTTTTCTGTAGGCCCCTTTGGGTTAGTTTCTTTCTTAACCCATACATAATTGCCTAGTACACAAATATTTCCTTTATAACATGCATGTGAGGTATGACCTTTACAATTATAATAAAAATAAGTATGTGTCATGTTATACATTTTAAATGATCATAAAAATAATTTTTAAAATATGTCTTTGTAGGATGCACAGTATGACATACTTTTCTAAAATGAACATTGTTACTAATATTGCTAGATTTGACAAAGATAGTCTTTTTGATTTGATTAGAATTTCAAATTTAGAGTATCCTAATCTACTTTTATCATTAACATATCATTGACTACTTAAAATATTATCCAATCCAGTTTTACCTTTTTCATAATTGCATATAAATTGAATATGATCAACAATTTTGGTTCTAAGAGATACACATTTATCACATGTTAGACAATCAATTTGAGTATTTAATTTAGATTTATCTTTGTCTAACTTATCTTGCATGCTTTTAAAAATTAATTTCTAAAGATAAAATATTTTTCTTTTTCTTAGCACGTAATTTAAAAAGCTTTAAATATTCATCATGCATGTCATTAAAAATATTATCTAATTAATCATAAGAAGGTTCATCATTACTAACCTCATTATTATCATCAGAGTGATGGTAAATCATTAATGCTATGAATGTTTTTTCTTCATTTGAAAATGAACTTACTTCGTTGTCTTACCGTGTCACATATGTTTTTTTTGACCTTTTAATCATCTTTCCATTGAACTTATTTTTTCTTTGAAGTGTAAGGCATTCACTTTTGACATGTCCCGATCTTCGACATTAAAATAGGTACATTTCTTTTTTTGATAATGCTTTAGTTAACTTCTTTCTTTGACCAATTGTCATTGTCTTTTCTCTTTTCATTTTTTTATCAAATTTCTTGACTAGTACGTCATCTTCGTCATTATCAGATTGAGATTCTTCTTCTTGATCACTATTGTAATCTTTGAATTTATTTTTTAAGGCAAGGGATCTCACTTTATGTTCACGTCCTTTATGTTTATCCAATCATTCAAGTTCCAATTCATGTTCTTGCAACTTTTCGAAAAAAAGTCGTCAATGTCATCTTGGATAAACCATTTTTTCAGAAATATATGTCACTTTCGGTTGTCATGCTCTTGTTAAGGATCTAAGCACTTTAAGATTTAAGTCATCATTTGTGAAAGTTTTTCCATGAACAGTGTAACACCCCGATAAAAATAAGATAATTATTTAATTTAAGTTAATACTATATTTATTAATTTAATTAAATAATTGGAATTTTTGGATTATTATTATTATTATTGGAATAATAATTATTGGAAAGTATATAAGTTGGAAATAAGAAAAGAGTTCCATTTTTGGTAAAAGGGTTTTTACGTGAAAAACAGAGAAGCGGCTGAAAAGAGGAAAAGGGCAAAGAGACAGAGCAAGAGGAAGAAGGTTGGAGAAGAGAAAAGCTTGGAGCTTAAAGATTGCCGGATTAATTCAGGTAAGGGGGGTTTATCGTCGTTTAATGGGTATTATGGGTTAACATGTAATGGGTAGTGATAAACCATTGATTTGACTCTAATTAGATGATGAATGTTGAAATTGTGAAATTTTGGATGAATGAGATATGAGTATGATTGAGGAAATTCGTAGGAATTAGAGGTAATAAGGTTAGAAATTGTGAGATCGAATGTGTATGATCTGTGTTAGACAAAATGAATGAATGTTGTGTAAAAATTGGAATGTGGAAGGTGGGATCTGAGAATCTCGTAGCAGAGAAAACCATAGCAGATCTGGAAATTCTGGTTTCTGGTCATACGCGTATGGCACTAGGCAATACGCGTATGAGATGGCCTGGTACGCGTATGGCACTAGGCAATACGCGTATGGATGAGGAAGATGATGTTTTGAACGTGATTTGGTCTCTGTTGGTACGCGTATGAGGAAGTGGTACGCGTAGCATACGCGTATGAGACAGGTGATACGCGTATGGGATTGGCGGAGAAATGGGCCATACGCGTATGGGACTAGGCAATACGCGTATGGGCAGGATTGTGATTTTTCTGTGCTGTGGTTGTGCAGTTTTTGGTTGTTCAGCTGAGTAATGTAATTTAGCTGATGTATGATAGGGTAGGGATCATTTCCCGTTGTTTTGAGCAGTATAGGTATTAGTAGAGTGTGCTAATACTGTGATTGATTATGTGGTATGACATGATATGATTATGTGGTAAATATGTTGATGATGTATGATAGTATGCATAATGTTGTGAATGTATCTATTATGTATGAAATTATGAATGGACTGTTTATGGCTTAGAGTGTGAGCATATGTCTATTTTGAAGTGTTGTTGATGTTTGCATGCTAGGTGATTTAGCATGTATACTAGGGCCTTTATGGTGGTAGCTAATTCCCATGGTGAGGAATTAGTGAGTGAGTTGTTGTGGATTGTTGTTGATGTTTGCATGCTAGGTGATTAGCGTGCATATCATAGCCCTTGGGGTGGTAGCTAATTCCCATGGTGAGGAATTAGTGAGTGAGTCACTAGGTCTCAAATGAGTGGGACTAGTGAGCTTGGTAGCCGTATCTGGATTTGATCGGTGAGGTTGAACTATATGTTCACGAATAGTCGGTACCGCATGCATGTAGTCTCATTGCATAATGTATGTATGGCGTATAATATGAATGGATGTATTCCAATATTATACCTGTGTTTTGTATTGAGTTGAGTATGATGATGATTACGAGTTGATGTTACCGTTGTTGAATGTGTGATATGATTAGGGTGATGAAATATGTTAATTTACTTAGCATTACATGATATTTTATAATGCTTATTATATCGATTGAGGAACTCACCCTTACAACTATGTTTTCAGGTAACGAGCAGTGATTGAGTAGAAGCTAATGATTGGAGTCTAGTGTAGTTCCTTAGTGGGTCATGCTCTGATAGATGTAACATCGGGACGGGATGTTTTACCTTGTTGAATAATTTTACATGTAATGTGTTACATGTTTTGCATGATTGAGTTGTTCTCTATCCGCTGCGTATTGTGCAATGCTTTATGTTTTGAGATAATAAAAGTGCATGACAGTTAATTTTGGTGAATGGTGTGAAGAGATGGTGTGACACCCTTAATTGCATATTTACTCTGATTGATATATGTTGTTGTTTTAATTAAATATTTGGGGTATTTTAGAAGGGTGTTACATTAGTGGTATCAGAGCATAGTCGGTCGAGTCGAGTCATAATTATTCTGTTTTCCCTGTACGGGATAGGTGTTATGTAACCCTATCAGTACTTATTGTTTTATCTTGTTGGATTAACTCAGAATAGAGATGGCTGGAAGAGGTAGAGACGATGCTGCGATTGCTGAGGCTCTGGGTATGCTAGCTGAAGTACTTGGGGGAAATCCGAATGTTGTGGGAATGGGAGCTGCTCGCCAACTGAGTGAGTTCCAGAAGAACAATCCTCCAATGTTCAAGGGAGCATACGATCCAGATGGCGCTCAGAAGTGGTTGAAGGAGATTGAGAGGATCTTCCGAGTGGCTGAGTGTGCCGAGAACCAGAAAATCAGGTTCGGTACGCATATGCTGTCAGAAGAAGCAGATGATTGGTGGGTTGCTACCCGCACTGAGTTGGAATCTGCTGGGAATGCTGAGATCACTTGGGCTGTGTTCAGAGAGAGATTCCTGAGGAAGTATTTTCCAGAGGATGTTAGAGGAAAGAAAGAGATATAGTTCTTGGAATTAAAGCAGGGCAACCGGTCTGTTACTGAGTATGCTGCTAAGTTCACAGAGCTGTCGAAGTATTACACTCCCTATGATGAGGCTACTGGGGAATTCTCAAAATGTGTGAAGTTTGAGAACGGGTTACGTCCCGAGATCAAGCAGGCTATTGGGTATCAGCGGATTAGAGTGTTTTCTGATTTGGTTGACTGTTGCAGAATTTTTGAACAGGATACCAAAGCCAGAGCGGAGAGCTATCAGCAGAGGGTTGATAGGAAAGGCAAGAATCAGAATGATCGTGGGAAGCCGTATGCAGTTGGCAAAGGTTTCCAGAGACAGAGTGGGATGAGGAGACCTAGTGGGGGAGACTCCAGTGCCCCTGCTAAGTGTTACAGATGTGGTCAGGCTGGACATCGTTTCCATGAGTGTACCAGTGCTGAGAAGAAGTGTTTCAAGTGTGGCAAAGGTGGTCACTTGGCTGCAGAGTGCCGGTTGAAGACTATGACTTGTTTCAACTGTGGAGAGGTGGGTCATATTAGCCCACAGTGTCCTAAGCCGAAGAAAGAGAACCAGTCGGGAGGCAAGGGCTTCGCTTTATCGGGTTCTGAGACTTTTGCAGATGATCGTTTGATCCGAGGTACGTGTTATATTAATGGCTTTCCTCTTGTAGCTATTATTGACACCGGTGCTACTCATTCCTTTATATCTTTGGATTGTGCTGTGAAACTTAAGTTAGAGATATCTGAGATACATGGAAGTATGGTGATTGATACTCCTGCGAAGGGTTCAGTGACTACTACTTCAGTTTGTTTAAATTGTCCTTTGAGTATTTTTGGTAGAGACTTTGGGATAGACCTAGTGTGTCTTCCACTAGTGCAGATTGATGTTATTCTGGGTATGAACTGGTTGGTGTTTAACCGAGTTTATATCAACTGTTTTGATAAGACTGTGATTTTTCCTGAGAATGAGGAAGGAAAGAGTTTGTTTCTATCAGCAAGGCAGGTGAATGAGGCAGTAGTAGATGGGGCAGAGTTGTTTATGCTGTTAGCGACTTTGGAGGCTAAAGATAAACTGGTGATTTGCGATCTAGCTGTGGTGTGTGATTTTCCTGATGTGTTTCCTGAAGAAGTGAATGAATTACCGCCAGAGCGTGAAGTTGAGTTCTCGATTGATTTGGTACCTGGTACTAGGCCGATGTCGATGGCTCCGTACCGTATGTCTGCTGTTGAGTAAACTGAATTGAAGAGTCAGTTGGAAGATCTGTTGGATAAGAAATTTATTCGTCCGAGTGTGTCACCGTGGGGTGCACCAGTGTTATTGGTTAAGAAGAAAGAAGGTACTATGAGGTTGTGTGTGGACTACAGGCAACTGAATAAAGTGACGATCAAGAATCGGTATCCTTTGCCGAGGATTGATGATTTGATGGATCAGTTAGTTGGTGCGAGTGTGTTCAGCAAAATAGATTTGAGGTCGGGATATCATCAGATACGTGTGAAAACTGAGGATATTCAGAAGACTGCTTTCAGAACAAGGTATGGACATTATGAGTATTCTGTAATGCCTTTTGGTGTGACTAATGCGCCTGGAGTATTTATGGAGTATATGAATAGGATTTTCCATCCGTACCTAGATCAGTTTGTTGTGGTGTTTATTGATGATATTTTGGTGTATTCGAAATCTGAAGAAGAGCATGCTGAGCATTTGAGGGTGGTTTTAGGAGTTCTACGAGAAAAGAAGTTATTTGCTAAACTGTCCAAGTGTGAATTTTGGTTAGAAGAGGTCAGTTTTCTTGGTCATGTGATTTCAAGAGATGGTGTTGCTGTTGATCCTTCTAAGATTGAAGCGGTATCTAAGTGGGAAGCTCCGAAGTCAGTTTCTGAGATAAGGAGTTTTCTTGGACTTGCAGGTTATTATAGGAAATTCATTGAGGGATTTTCTAAGTTGGCATTACCGTTGACGATGTTGACTAGAAAGGGGCAAGCTTTTGTTTGGGACTCAAAATGTGAAGAAGGTTTCCAAGAGTTAAAGAGAAGGTTAACTACTGCTCCTATTCTGATATTACCGAGTCCATCGGAATCATTTGAGGTTTACTGTGATGCTTCATTGTTGGGTTTGGGTGGTGTGTTGATGCAGAATAAGCAGGTTATAGCTTATGCTTCGAGACAACTGAGGGTTCATGAGAGGAACTATCCGACACACGATTTAGAGTTGGCAGCCGTGGTATTTGTTCTGAAGTTATGGAGGCATTACTTGTACGGGTCAAGATTTGAGGTTTTCAGTGACCATAAAAGTTTAAAGTATTTGTTTGATCAGAAAGAGCTGAATATGAGACAGAGGAGATGGTTAGAGTTTCTGAAGGATTATGACTTTGGTTTGAATTACCATCCGGGTAAAGCAAACGTAGTGGCTGATGCATTGAGTCGGAAATCATTGCATATGTTTATGTTAATGGTTAAGGAATTGGATTTAATTGAGCAGTTTAGAGACTTGAGTTTGGTGTGTGAGAGTACTCACAATAGTGTTAAATTGGGAATGTTGAAGTTAACAAGTGGTATTCTGGATGAGATTAGAGAGAGTCAGAAATCCGATGCGCTTTTGGTGGACAAGTTGACTCTAGTGAAACAAGGTCAAGGTGGTGAATTCAGAGTGGATGAGAATGGTGTTTTGAAATTTGGTAATCGGGTGTGTATTCCGGATGTTACCGAGCTTAAGAAGAGTATTCTTGAGGAAGGACATCGTAGTGGCCTGAGTATTCATCCTGGGGCTACGAAGATGTATCATGATTTGAAAAAGTTATTTTGGTGGCCGGGAATGAAAAGAGAAATTGCGAGTTTTGTTTATTCTTGTTTGACTTGTCAGAAGTCAAAGATTGAGCATCAGAAGCCGTCTGGGCTAATGCAACCGTTGGCTATTCCAGAGTGGAAGTGGGATAGTATCAGTATGGATTTTGTTTCTGGTTTACCGAGAACAATTAAGAATTTTGAATCCATTTGGGTGATTGTTGATAGATTGACGAAATCGGCTCATTTCATTCCGATCAGAATGGATTATCCGTTAGAGAGATTAGCTGAATTGTATATTGAGAAAATTGTAAGTTTGCATGGTATTCCGTCGAGTATTGTTTCGGACAGAGATCCTAGATTTACATCGAAGTTCTGGGAGGGTTTGCAGAGGGCTTTGGGAACGAAGCTGAGATTGAGTTCTGCATATCATCCGCAGACTGATGGTCAGACTGAGAGGACGATTCAGTCACTAGAGGATCTTTTGAGGGCTTGTGTTTTGGAAAAGGGAGGTGCTTGGGATTGTTATTTACCTTTGATTGAGTTTACCTACAACAATAGTTTTCATTCGAGCATTGGTATGGCACCGTTTGAAGCTTTGTATGGTAGGAGATGTCGGACACCTTTATGTTGGTATGAGTCCGGTGAGAGTGCTGTGGTTGGACCGGAGATTGTTCAACAAACTACGGAAAAGATTAAGATGATTCAGGAGAAGATGAGAATTGCTCAGAGTCGTCAGAAGAGTTATCACGACAAGAGGAGGAAGTCACTTGAGTTTCAAGAGGGAGATCATATGTTTCTTCGTGTTACTCCGATAACTGGGGTTGGTCGAGCTTTGAAGTCGAAGAAGTTGACACCTCGATTTATTGGTCCTTATCAGATTTTGGAGAGGATAGGGGAGGTAGCCTATCGTATCGCTTTACCGCCGTCACTTGCGAATTTGCATGAGGTTTTTCATGTGTCTCAGTTGAGGAGGTACATTCCTGATCCGTCGCATGTAGTCCAAATAGATGATGTACAGGTGAGAGATAACCTGACTGTTGAAACATCACCTATGAGGATCGAGGATCGAGAGTTGAAGCAGTTGCGGGGTAAAGAGATTGCCTTGGTGAAGGTAGCTTGGGGAGGACCAGTAGGTGGCAATGTGACTTGGGAACTTGAGAGTCAGATGAAGGAGTCTTATCCTGAGTTGTTCGCTTGAGGTATGTTTTCGAGGACGAAAACTCTTTTAGTGGGGGAGAGTTGTAACACCCCGATAAAAATAAGATAATTATTTAATTTAAGTTAATACTATATTTATTAATTTAATTAAATAATTGGAATTTTTGGATTATTATTATTATTATTGGAATAATAATTATTGGAAAGTATATAAGTTGGAAATAAGAAAAGAGTTCCATTTTTGGTAAAAGGGTTTTTACGTGAAAAACAGAGAAGCGGCTGAAAAGAGGAAAAGGGCAAAGAGACAGAGCAAGAGGAAGAAGGTTGGAGAAGAGAAAAGCTTGGAGCTTAAAGATTGCCGGATTAATTCAGGTAAGGGGGGTTTATCGTCGTTTAATGGGTATTATGGGTTAACATGTAATGGGTAGTGATAAACCATTGATTTGACTCTAATTAGATGATGAATGTTGAAATTGTGAAATTTTGGATGAATGAGATATGAGTATGATTGAGGAAATTCGTAGGAATTAGAGGTAATAAGGTTAGAAATTGTGAGATCGAATGTGTATGATCTGTGTTAGACAAAATGAATGAATGTTGTGTAAAAATTGGAATGTGGAAGGTGGGATCTGAGAATCTCGTAGCAGAGAAAACCATAGCAGATCTGGAAATTCTGGTTTCTGGTCATACGCGTATGGCACTAGGCAATACGCGTATGAGATGGCCTGGTACGCGTATGGCACTAGGCAATACGCGTATGGATGAGGAAGATGATGTTTTGAACGTGATTTGGTCTCTGTTGGTACGCGTATGAGGAAGTGGTACGCGTAGCATACGCGTATGAGACAGGTGATACGCGTATGGGATTGGCGGAGAAATGGGCCATACGCGTATGGGACTAGGCAATACGCGTATGGGCAGGATTGTGATTTTTCTGTGCTGTGGTTGTGCAGTTTTTGGTTGTTCAGCTGAGTAATGTAATTTAGCTGATGTATGATAGGGTAGGGATCATTTCCCGTTGTTTTGAGCAGTATAGGTATTAGTAGAGTGTGCTAATACTGTGATTGATTATGTGGTATGACATGATATGATTATGTGGTAAATATGTTGATGATGTATGATAGTATGCATAATGTTGTGAATGTATCTATTATGTATGAAATTATGAATGGACTGTTTATGGCTTAGAGTGTGAGCATATGTCTATTTTGAAGTGTTGTTGATGTTTGCATGCTAGGTGATTTAGCATGTATACTAGGGCCTTTATGGTGGTAGCTAATTCCCATGGTGAGGAATTAGTGAGTGAGTTGTTGTGGATTGTTGTTGATGTTTGCATGCTAGGTGATTAGCGTGCATATCATAGCCCTTGGGGTGGTAGCTAATTCCCATGGTGAGGAATTAGTGAGTGAGTCACTAGGTCTCAAATGAGTGGGACTAGTGAGCTTGGTAGCCGTATCTGGATTTGATCGGTGAGGTTGAACTATATGTTCACGAATAGTTGGTACCGCATGCATGGAGTCTCATTGCATAATGTATGTATGGCGTATAATATGAATGGATGTATTCCAATATTATACGTGTGTTTTGTATTGAGTTGAGTATGATGATGATTACGAGTTGATGTTACCGTTGTTGAATGTGTGATATGATTAGGGTGATGAAATGTGTTAATTTACTTAGCATTACATGATATTTTATAATGCTTATTATATCGATTGAGGAACTCACCCTTACAACTATGTTTTCAGGTAACGAGCAGTGATTGAGTAGAAGCTAATGATTGGAGTCTAGTGTAGTTCCTTAGTGGGTCATGCTCTGATAGATGTAACATCGGGACGGGATGTTTTACCTTGTTGAATAATTTTACATGTAATGTGTTACATGTTTTGCATGATTGAGTTGTTCTCTATCCGCTGCGTATTGTGCAATGCTTTATGTTTTGAGATAATAAAAGAGCATGACAGTTAATTTTGGTGAATGGTGTGAAGAGATGGTGTGACACCCTTAATTGCATATTTACTCTGATTGATATATGTTGTTGTTTTAATTAAATATTTGGGGTATTTTAGAAGGGTGTTACAAACAGCCATGTGATTTGTTAAATTAGTAAACCTCATTTGTAAAAACAATGAAGAACAATGAAGAACTTATGAACAATAATGTAGAAAAATAAAAATGCAGAAAAGTAAAAAGATACACAAAAAATTATATTAGTTCACCTTATCAACCAAGAGTACGTCTTGTCCCTTCACACCCCATAAATAATTTCACTATGTTAGATCTTTAAATAACCTCACACCAAGACTCTCTTACAATCTTCTAACGCAAAACACCAAACATATGATGGACTTTGAATCTCCCTTATTTAAATGACTTTTTTTTACAACAAACGAAATGAATATCACTTTCTATTTGCAAACACCTATAGAAAGCACACGCACTTTCTCTACAAACAATGTCTCCACACACTTGATAAATAATTTATAGCAGACACATAAATTGATTTAGGTTTTAAAAATATTTCACGTTATATTTCAAATGTTCTATTTCTTTTTTTCCGGAAGAACAATGAAGAACTTATGAACAATAATGTAGAAAAATAAAAGTGTAGAAAAGTAAAAAGATACACAAGAAATAATATTTGTTCACCTTATCAACCAAGATTACGTCTAGTCCTTTCACACCCCATAAATAATTTCACTATGTTAGATATTTATATAACCTCACACCAAGACTCTCTTACAATCTTCTAACACAACACACCAAACCTATAATTGACTTTGAATCTCCCTGATTCAAATGCCTTTTTTTACAACAAACAAAAAGAATATCCCTTTCTATTTGCGAACACCTATAGAAAATACACACACTTTCTCTACAAACAATGTCTTCACACATTTGCTAAATAATTTATAACAGACACATAAATTGAGTACAGACAATTTTGTATGCTTTTCAATATTCTAAAAATTTAATCTTCTCTTTTTAATGAACAATTGTTGGTTCGTCAACAATCTCTAGGCTTCTTATAAGAGGGTTACTTGCAGGACCGACTACAAAGTCCTGGACTTAGTGTTTGGGCGTTTGGCTTTTTGGGTAAATGATGCTTTTGAAAGGTCTAAAAGTGGTGTAAACGTAACTCTTGATGAGTTAGGAACGTGATAAAAGTAAGGCAAAAAGGGAACGTATAAACGATAAAGCAAGAAAGACAAAAGGTAAATTTTGTAAGATTAAATGACTTGTAAATATAAAATGGAGGCAAAGTATATTTTTGTGAGGAGATTGACTCTTTTCTCGTAAACGCTTGGATACTTCAAGCTTTACCCCTATTGCAAATGTTCAAAATGCCACACTTAGAATCTCACCTAACATTGGCTTAAATACTAGCTGAAGATAACCGGTTGGAGGTTACAAAACCATCTCATGATGCCACGCGTTGGTCCACTTCCCCCATTTTGGAGAATAACTACCCACGATCTCTTTGAGTGCCCGCGTCCTCCTTCACGGCTCAAACCCTTCGACTTCGATCGAAGCTTACAAGTGTCAACCTACAGACTCGTCCACCATCCTGTCGAGGAGGCTCCGACAGGTCCCCTAGTCAAAATTGGCTTTCTCCCCTAGCCGAAATTGGTCAGCTAACAAATTGCCCCCAGAAAAGGCTGGCTTTGACATGAGCAAGTCGATTAAGGAGCTGGCCTTTTGACGTTCCATATTTCAGCTAGTTGTCTTATCATTACTCATGACTTCATATGTGATGGTGACTTTTTTCGGTCGCGCTATTTCCAAGACACTCTATCATCATTAGCAGCTATCCTTAAGTCGTGGGATCTCAACTGAAACCCACTAACTCTTCTTGTTCCTTCCTAGCCAGCCACTTGTCAATCACCTAGTGCTCGACTGTTCACCTCACTGGCCTATAAATAGTCTCTTTTCCTTCTTCATACACTCTTCTACTTCCATACTTACGTATTCTCTTGCTCAAAACTTCAGAGACATTTCTGCATTGCGATTTCTCACACAACACCTCAAGAACTCCAAATCTTTGCTTTATTTCACAATGGCCTCCTCTTCTCACGCTAAAGAAGTCGTTTCCTATGGTACTGACCACAATCCCATCGCCTTCAGACTTATTGCTAAAAAGGGTATGAATCTCATTCCTCAACTCACATCATATGACGAAGCTATTATCAAGAACTGGAAAAACCAGATGGTGATACCTTTCATGGTTGACAAAAAGTTGTTGGCTTTCCATGGACCACTTGCTGACAAAAAGTCTTCTCCAAAGACCGTTGCACCCTTTTTTCCTGGGTATAAACCGGCTATGCCTCCTGCTTTTGACAGAGATGGCATGCTCGACTTCAGATTCATGGAGGCGAAAGCCAGGGTTTTTCGATCCATGCCCACTCCTGGCAACAAGGAATACTTGGCATGGCTTAATAAGGTCCAACGAAAGCGTCAAGACCAATGGCAGAGTGCAAGGATTTTCGACCTCATTCAGGTATCAAGGTACGCCCACCGTGTCAATCCTTGCCTGTTGTTGGCGTCCCTATACTTCTGGGAAGACTCGACTAACACCTTCCAACTGCCTTGTGGGATGTTGACACCCACTCTCTTCGATGTGGCGGCGATCATCGGCCTTCTTCCCTTTGGGGAAACCTTCGATCCAAACCTTTCGACGGAGAATACTTTCACGTTCGGTCGGGCTAGCCTTCTGAACTATATCGAAGACCACCACAACCAGGACTCTGTTGAAGTGTCCGACGAGGAGCACATAGCTATCCTCACCTTGTGGCTCTCATACTACATTTTTTGTCCTGGATCCCCGCAGATAGCAAAACGTTATATTGCTCTAGCAATCCAAATTCATGATCGTTAGGAAAGTTACTACTGGCTTCTTTGTATCAGGCTCTAGGGCTGGCAACCCTAAAACTGAAACTTCTTTCCAACACTCCCAAAGCCCTAAACCTCCCAGGTCCTTTGTGGCTCTTGCAAGATTGGTTAAATGCTACCTTTGAGTATCATCTAGGATACACAATGTCGAAGCGTCTCATGCGACTGAATGAAGATCGACCGATCAAAAGAGCCAGGTTGGCTTTGACGACTTGTCAGGAGACTCCAAACACTAGTATCTTCATGAAATATTTGAATATGTTCATCGATGAGGACAAATTTGCTCCTGGTATGGAGCCATTTTGTCATACCCCAAAATTTGCCCGTTGATATTACAAGGCACTTTCCAAGGCACTCCGACTTATTCTACAAGGCACTGACATTAAAGGAACAAAAGCCCAGCTCACAACAGGCCCAATCCAGAAAATGGCCCGGACTAGCTTGCTCGCTAGGCGAGCAATTCCTTCGCCTAGCGAACATTTCATCATGACACTCGCCCCAGCGAAGCATCAGATCCAGTAAAAGCCCAAAATAGCTTGCTCGCTAGGCGAGCAATTCCTTCGCCTAGCGAAGCTTGCGAATATCAGAATTTCTGGGCTTCATTCTGAGCCCATTAGGTCATCATAATCACTATAAATAGCCAAGCTTCAGCCACGAAAATGGACAGACGAAGACGGACGGAAACCCTGGCATAGAAACCCTGGAGATCAACTTGAAAGCTTCCGAGTAAAGAAACCCTGAAGGCCGCTCTTTCGCTCCGAAGCTACCGCCGCCCAGCTCCGCCCGATACCAGAAGCAATCCGCCAGTTCAGTGTTACGATTCAGCTGCAACAGGTTTGCGCGTCACTATTGTTCCATGTTTCCAAGTTGTTATCTCTAAATACATAATGCATCATGATCGAATTTTTGGATATGTAGTTAGATTTTGCATGTGAGTTTAAATATGCATGCCTATCCCGAATGTGCGACCATGTTATTTCTGTAATTGAATACCACAAGGCTTGCAGCATGCTGAGATTATACTGTTCTGAAATTCAAAACCAGCAGCCGCTCGCTAGCACATCGCTAAGCGAGCCGGTAGCGAGTACTCGCTAGGCCTTCGCTAGGCGAAGCAGAGGCGAACGGGGCAGTGGCTGCTTGATCTCTTTGCTGTTCTATCTTATGTTCATCTAATCATGATTTATTATAGTTCTGCATCATTTGGCCTGAGTTCATGACTGTTATGTTTATTTTATGGTGCAACTTTCAATTATGCTTTATCTCGATGCTCTAATCCGTGTGTTGAATTGTGTAAGGGCTTACTTATTCCCGAAGAAACGGCCGGCCAGGTATTCCACTTTATGTGTGGGATACCCTTATGGAGATTCACTCTGAATTATTCAATTGATTTTAATGTATTTCATGGCAAAGATCCACCCTAATGGCTTAATTGTTCTTAACGTATTGTTTTTAACATGGATCTAATTACCTACTTGATTACGGCCACTTAATTGAATGTAAAACTTTGCCTTTAAATAAGTGATATCGGACCTCTCTTTGTTACTCCACGATTACGGTATTACGGTCATGTCCCGCGAATGTAGGGATACACTTAGCAAAGACCCTTCGGTTAAATCATCATAAAATAAATCATAGTCCCTCGGACGTTGCCTTCGAATATATGATTTCGTCCCTCGATGACCCTTCGGTGTAGCCTACGGTTAAATGATGATCGTCCCTTCGAAGGCTAAGGTATCCTTACAACTGTTGCCTTCAATGACCTATCGATGACCCTACGATGGCCCTTAAACATCCAAAGGGTAAAATTACTTACTTCTCAATAGTAATGACAATTTTACCCTCATAAGGATAGGAAACGTTCATAACGACCTTAGGAAGGTATAACTCTCAATTGCTGGATCATAACCTAAAACATTTCCCACCCCTCACAACTTTGCAAATCCTAGAAAATCACCACTTGGTATACATTCATACTAGAATCATTACCAAGTTACATTTTTCTAAACCGTTTTCAAAATCAAACGAGATAAATACTTTGTATACATTCATACGAGAATCATTACAAAGTTAAACTCTCTTTTCGAAACATGTTTTAAACAATTCACGAACACTTTTCAGACAAAAAATATAAGTGGTCCAGCAATTAAGAGCCCATGGATAACCATGGATACAAAGGGTGCTAACACCTTCCCTTTGTATAATGTACCTCCCGAACCCAAAATCTATTGAGGTCTTTCCTGTTCTTTTCCACCTTTCCTTATTGGATAAAAGAAAAGTCGGTGGCGACTCTTGCTGTCCGCGACATTGCGATAAAAAGCAAAACACAAAAAGTCAGTTCACCGTATGACAGAACTGGCGACTCTGCTGGGGACGACTAAAAGAGAGGTTACCTTAAAAAACAAGATCATTTATTTAAAATTGTCTGATTTACTTTTAAGGGATTGCTTGGGTATTCTTGAGTGAAAGATCCTACACCCGGATCTAGTGTGCCTTAGGTAAGTAGCAATAGATCATCGCGACTATCCGGCGTATACTGGAATGGTTAAAATGATAGCTACGGTTAATGTGACACTTTGGATGTCCTGATGTTCCTCATGTTTACTTGAGGAAAAATTTGGCATTCGCGTGGTGTCATCAAAGCATTAACCAGACCTTTAGAACCCTAATTGACTCATCCTAGCCATTAGAAAGTAGTGAGATAACTGGCTTCGGTTCCGACTGAGGTTGGTTGATACTCGATACTACACTCTTTGAGATTGGACTTTAGGGAAGCTTTGGTCAACCACTTGGTGTTGCACTGAAGTGGACTTAAAGAAAGGTCAATGATTTGAGATCCTGCTAGAACCCGGTTACTATTCTAGGACAGGTTAAACCAACCAAACTTCAGTGGGGAGGGTACTTACCTATGGAACTCATGCAAGCCTTAAAACCTAGGAATGATTGTGTGACTTGTTTATGCTTATTATATGCATAACATCATAACATCATAACATCATAACATCATGGTATTATACTAACCATTTCAAGGGCTTAGGGATTTAGCTTTGCTCTGTTAAACAGGTTATGGCTCCCAGGAAGACCATCCGGATCAATTTTGTAGCAATCTCTCCTCAACTGAAGAATTTAGTGTCAGAGCTCCCCGATCATGCGCAGTTCATCAAGAGACATGGTTCTCTTCTCAATTTAGTTACCACTGGTTTCAAAGAAGATATGATGAGAGTTTTATTCCAGTTCTTCGACCCTAAACATCATTGCTTCACATTCCCAGATTATCAGTTGGTACCCACATTGGAAGAATTCTCCAGACTGCTTGGGATACCTATCCTTGATCAACTACCGTTCAGTGTTTTAGAAAAGGTTCCGAAGTCTGAAGAAGTTGCCGCAGCTTTACACATGACGAAGTCCGACATTGAAGCTAATTGGGTAACAAGGAGTGGAGTTAAGGGTTTACTTGCCAAATTCCTGACAAATAAGGCCCGAGAATTCTTAAAAGTTATGAATGTCCGTGCTTTCGAAGACATCCTGGCATTGCTAATCTATGGCTTGGTGTTATTCCCTAATCCAGACCAATTCATAGACATGAATGCTATTAAGATATTTCTCACTCATAACCCTGTGCCTACCTTGCTTGGAGACATCTTGCATTCCCTTCACACTCGTACTATGAAAAGGCAAGGGACTCTCATGTGCTGCGTACCCTTATTGTCTAGGTGGTTTATTTCGCACCTTCCTCAATCAGTCTTGAAGAATGATCAGAATTTGAAATGGTCTCAAAAGATAATGGCACTCTCCCATTCAGACATCCGTTGGTGTTCTAATCTCAGAGAAAATGTTATCCTCATCGACCGTTGTGGAGAATTCCCTAATGTACCACTCATAGGGATAAGAGGAGGTATTACTTATAACCCGGCTTTAGCCCTACGCCAGTTTGGGTATGCTCGAAGAGATGGTCCACATGAAATGATTATTCAAGGTACAGTGTTTGACCATGACAATGACTATCAAGGTCTCCGTCAAAGGTTTGTACGAGCTTGGGGCATGGTGAAAAGAAGCACTTTAGGACAGAAAAACTCCATTCCTATGGAGCCTTACCTCAGATGGGTACGCGCAAGAGCTCGTGAATTTGTCATGCCCTATCTCGCGGTTGGACCATTGGTTGTTGAATCAGGGGTCGAAGGAGGTACTTCCCAGATCATTCCTTATCCAGATATGCCTACCGATGTTGAAGAGTTGAAGAAATCCTGGATCCAGTTGAGAGAGGAAAGGAATACTTTCGAAGTTCAGTTCAATGCAGAAAGGAAGAAAGTACTAGAGCTCACCAGCCAGCTTAATGAGGAACGAAGACTCAATACATATCTTCGCCCAAAAAGAAGTCGTCCCTGGGAGACTTGAGCTTTCATTGTATTTTTATTATTTCCTTTTTGTAATGAACATTGATTAAGGAAATTATTAATAAAAATTCCCCTCCTTTTGGTGGTTTACGCAAAGTTAAATTCCAGGAGTCCTTGAAAACATTTCATACATTGCATAGCATAACATAACATTGCATAACAGGTATCCTAAAAGATCAATATTCTCACGATCTTCCTTGCAAACAGAAAAAAATGGCTCTCGAACAAACTGTCAAAGATCTCCAGGCTCAGAATGCTCAATTCCAGGAGATGATGCTGAGTTTATCCAAGGGGCAGGAGGAACTGAAGGCTCTTTTGCTCGAAAAGAAGAAAGACAAGAAAGCTGTGAGTTTCATTAACCCGGGAAGAAGGCGTAAAGGACAGGCCGCGGGAGTCAAGTTTGGGATCCCGAATGGTCCAGAAGAGGAGGCAGAGAATGATTCAGAAGAGGAGAATGTCGATCTCTTCAACCCTGAGGACGACGATGAAGATTATGAAAATGAACAGTACTCTCCAAAAGATGATAAGTACAAGCTGCTGGAAGAACGTATGCTAGCCATGGAGGGTCAGAAGGCGCCCGGTCTGGATTTCGAAAGTCTGGGTCTGGTCTCCGATGTGACCATCCCTCGCAAATTCAAGATCCCCACTTTCACTAAGTACGATGGTGCATCCTGTCCTCAGATGCATCTAAGGGCTTATGTGAGAAAGATTCAGCCGCACACCACTGATAGGAAGCTATGGATCCACTTCTTCCAAGAGAGCCTGTCTGGCACACAGTTGGAATGGTATTATCAGCTCGAGAGCTCTGACATCCGCACCTGGGCTGATTTAGCAACAGCTTTCTATAAACAGTACCAGTATAATTCTGAACTAGGGCCTACTCGGCTACAGTTGCAGAGTATGACTATGGGATCTAAAGAGAGTTTCAAAGAATATGCTCAAAAGTGGAGAGATTTGGCTGGCAGAGTCAAACCCCCCATGACTGATCGAGAATTAGTGGACATGTTCATGGGCACTCTGACTGGCCCATTCTACAGCCATCTACTGGGAAGTTCTTCATCCGGTTTCACTGAGCTTATATTGACAGGTGAACGTGTTGAAAGCGGCATCCGAAGTGGAAAGATACAGGCGGCTACCTCTGCTAGCACCAAAAGGTCCTATCAGGGGAGGAATGAATCAAATGCTGTGTACGGTCAAAAGGGTCGTAACAAGAAAAATCGTGACCATACCATTGGAGCGGTTACGATTGCAGCACCGCCATCTCAAAACTTCCAGCCCAAACAAGACAAGCCAAGAAGGCAGTTTACCAGGATCAATATGACCTTGGCACAAGCACTGCAAAGTATGCTAAAGGCAGATCTGATCACCCTCAGAGATCCTCCTATGAAACCCAACACTGCTTCTTCTCGTTATAATCCCAATGCCAGGTGTGCGTATCACTCCGATAGCCCGGGGCATGATACAAACGATTGCTGGTCATTGAAGAATAAGATTCAGGATATGATCGAAGCTGGAGAAATTGAATTTGAGCCTCCGGAGACTCCTAATGTCATCACTGCACCTATGCCTAACCATGACAAGACTGTTAATGCCGTGGATAACAATCCTCACATTTCTAATGTAGCTGATTTAACGTCTCCTCTCCTGGCCATCAAGAAGAAGTTGTTGCAAGCTGGTTTATTTCCAGGTTGTGCGGCAAATTGCGATCTCTGTATATCCCGACCTAAGGATTGCTTGAAGTTGAGAACTGGTATTCAACGGCTGATAGATGATCGTACAATTCTCTTTGAAAGGGTTCCTAAGGTGGGAAACACTGTTGAAGAAATATCTGTGATTGCAAGATCCAAAGGTCCGGTGAGGATTACTGCTCCCAGAGTACCTGTGAAGATTACTGCTGAGCCCAAGGTCGCTCCCCTGATCATTACTGCACCTGGCCTAGTACCGTATTCCTCAAGCAAAGCCGTTCCGTGGAATTATGGAGGTGATGTTTACATCCATGGCGTAAAACAAGTTGATAATTCTGCTAATCCTAATGACATTGTTGGGACTAGTAGAGTTACCCGAAGCGGAAGGATATTCTCTCCAGAGATCTCACCTCAAGTTCCCGAAAACCGAGGAAAGGAACCAGTCAGCCCTTCTCAGTCGGAGGCACCGGTTGAAGTTACTACTGAGGATGTTGCCAAACAGGAAATGGAAGAAGTGCTGAAAATCATCCGCAAGAGTGATTTCGATGTGGTAGAACAGTTGGGGCATACCCCGTCTAAGATCTCGATGTTATCCTTGCTGTTATCTTCTGAATCTCATGCCCATGCCTTGATAAAATTATTGAAGACTGCTCATGTACCTCAGGAGACCTCCGTCGATCAGTTCGAGAACTATGTTGCTCACCTGACTGTCGACAATGGCCTAGGCTTTTCCAATGCTGACCTGACACCAGCAGGGAAGAATCACAATAAAGCTCTGCATATCTCCATTGAGTGTAAGGGGATCACCTTGTCTCATGTGTTGATCGATAATGGCTCTTCTTTGAATGTGCTGCCGAAAGCCGTGCTCGATAAACTTGACTGCAAGAGCATTGAATTGAAGCCTAGTGACATTGTGGTGCGTGCTTACGATGGTGCGAAAAGTGTTGTCCATGGTGAAGTGGTTCTCCCTATCAAGATAGGACCTCAAGTCTTCGACACTACCTTTCATGTAATGAACATTCGTCCTGCCTATTCCTGCTTGCTGGGACGCCCTTGGATTCACGGGGCAGGTGCTGTAGCTTCGTCTCTCCATCAAAAGCTGAGATATCCGATAGAGGGTAAGATCGTCACTGTGTGTGGGGAAGAAGAGTATATCGTCAGTATTGTGCATACCTTCAGATACGTTGAGATGGATGGTGAATTATTCGAGACTCCGTCCCAGTCATTTGAAGTGGTTCCTCCGCCCAGTCCTGTCCTTAAGCCAACTCCCCTTATGCCCAAGGTTGTTCGTGCTCCTCCTGCTTTGATTTCTCTGAAAGATGCTCAAGCCATGGTTGAAGATGGTGGTCGTACTGGCTGGGGTCAACTGATCGACGTACCGTACAAGTCTGATAAATGTGGTCTGGGATTTAACTCGGAAAAGACAGTCAAAGACCAGATTAATGCTGTAGAAGATGCCGACAGCGACTACGACCTGGATAGCTGGATTTTCCCAACAATTGGCGACGGACTCAATAATTGGAAGGCTGAAGTCATTATCCCGATTTCCTTTAGTCAGGAGTCATTGCTATTGTCTGTTTTAGTGTTGCAATTTTTAAATTTTATAGTTGAACTTCTTAAAGCATTGCGTCTATGCCCGGGGCACAATAGCTAATTTGTTAAGGGTTTTGTCATTTTCATAAGCATATTCATATTCAATAAATCAATGGACTTTTTGCATTCAAATATTGCGCTCTTTATCTTTCCTGTCATCTTCCAAAAAAGGCTATGTTTTCTTACACACACTCACGTGACGAATTGCAGATCCATACCCACTCTGGATCCTGTTGATAATAGTTCTACTACTGTTCATTATGACTTTGAAAATCCGATCTACCAAGCTGAAGATGGAAGTGAGGGAGATTGCGAAGTACCTGGAGAACTTGCCAGACTGGTACTGCAAGAAGAGAAGACTATACAGCCGCATGAAGAGTCAATCGAAATTGTAAACCTGGGTACTGAAGTGGACAAGAAAGAAGTCAAAATAGGAGCAGGCTTGGAAAATAGTATCAAAGAAAGATTGATTCAGATGTTACGTGACTACGTAGAGATTTTTGCTTGGTCTTATGAAGACATGCCCGGGTTGGATACTGACATAGTAGTGCATCGTCTGCCAATGAAGGAAGACTGTCGTCCTGTCAAGCAAAAGGTCCGCCGCATGCGTCCTGAAATGTCTGAGAAAATCAAAGCCGAGGTTATGAAACAATTCAATGCCGGTTTTCTAGCCGTTACTTCTTATCCTCAATGGGTTGCTAATGTAGTACCAGTACCGAAGAAGGATGGTAAGGTGCGAATGTGCGTAGATTACAAAGATTTGAATAAAGCGAGTCCCAAAGATGACTTTCCACTCCCGCACATCGATGTTCTGGTAGATAACACCGCTCAACACAAAGTATTCTCCTTCATGGATGGATTCTCGGGTTATAATCAGATTAAGATGGCACCTGAGGACATGGAGAAAACTACGTTTGTGACGCAATGGGGCACTTTCTGCTACAAAGTAATGCCATTCGGTTTAAAGAACGCCGGGGCAACGTACCAGCGCGCTATGGTGGTTTTGTTTCATGATATGATTCATCATGAAATAGAAGTGTATGTGGATGACATGATAGCTAGATCTCATACGGAAAAAGAACATCTCGATCATTTATACAAATTGTTTGAGAGGTTGAAGAAATACAAGCTGAGATTGAACCCGAACAAATGCACCTTTGGAGTAAGATCCGGTAAACTCTTGGGATTTATTGTCAGTGGTAAAGGAATTGAGGTCGACCCGGCTAAGGTGAGGGCTATTCAAGAAATGCCAATTCCCCGTACAGATAAAGAGGTCAGAGGTTTCTTGGGACGTTTGAATTATATTGCCCGATTTATCTCCCACTTGACTGCTACCTGCAAACCCCTCTTCAAACTACTGAGGAAGAATCAAGAGATGATATGGAATGATGAATGCCAAGAAGCTTTTGACAAAATCAAGAAATATCTCCAGGAACCTCCAATTCTACTACCACCAGTTGAAGGAAGACCTCTAATCATGTATTTGACCGTGTTAGAAAATTCAATGGGGTGTGTATTGGGGCAACATGACGAGTCTGGTCGAAAAGAGCATGCCATATACTACCTGAGCAAAAAGTTTACCGACTGTGAAACAAGATACTCATTGCTCGAGAGAACTTGCTGTGCTTTGGCCTGGGTTGCTCGCCGACTAAGACAGTATATGTTGAATCATACCACTTTGTTGATTTCTAAGATGGATCCCATCAAATACATATTCGAGAAACCTGCCCTCTCCGGAAGAATAGCGAGATGGCAGATGATCTTAACAGAGTACGATATCCAGTATACTACCCAGAAAGCAATCAAAGGAAGCGTGCTAGCTGATCATTTGGCTCATCAAGCGGTGGACGATTACCAATCTATGAATTTTGAGTTTCCAGATGAGGATGTCATGCTTGTCACTGATTATGAAAAACCTAGACCGGATGAAGGACCCGAATTGGGATCCCGATGGACTATGGTTTTTGATGGATCTTCTAATGCATTGGGCCATGGTGTTGGTGTTGTAATCATTTCTCCCGGAGGTTACCATACACCTTTCACTGCTAGACTATGTTTTCATTGTACCAATAATATGGCTGAGTATGAAGCATGTATTTTGGGACTCAAGGCTGCTATAGACCTGCGGATCAGGTTTTTGAGCGTGTACGGGGACTCAGCGTTGGTAATCAGTCAGATCAAAGGAGAATGGGACACTAAACATCCGAATCTCATCCCTTACCGAGAACGGGTGATGACCTTAATCCCATACTTTGAAGAGATTACATTTGAACATATTCCACGGGAAGAGAATCAGTTGGCAGACGCATTAGCTACCATGTCATCTATGTTCAGAGTCAGATGGGACAGTGAATCTCCCAGGATCACCATTGAACGATTAGATGAACCAGCATATTGTTATGAACTTAATACTGAGGGAGTAGAGGAGAAACCTTGGTTCCACGAAGTAAAAAGATATTTAGAAGCTCAGGAATACCCTGAAGGGGCATCCATCAATGACAGAAAATTCCTGAGGAAGTTCTCCGCTAAATTCTTTCTGAGTAATGGAGTGTTATACAAACGTAATCATGATTCGACTCTGCTTCGCTGTGTGGATAGAAAGGAAGCAGAAAAGATCATGGAAGACATGCATGACGGTATTTTTGGGACTCATTCTAGTGGACATACAATGGCCAAGAAGATTCTGAGATCAGGGTATTATTGGTCTACCATGGAAGCTGATTGCCACCATCACTCCAGAACCTGTCACAAGTGTCAGATCTATGCGGACAAAGTACATGTGCCTCCTGCTCCATTGAACGTGTTGACAACACCTTGGCCCTTTGCAATGTGGGGCATCGATATGATTGGAGAGATTAAACCTACTGCTTCTAACGGACATCGTTTCATCCTCGTTGCTATCGATTACTTTACAAAGTGGGTAGAGGCAGCCTCATTCGCTTCTGTTTCCAAGAATGTGGTGGCCCGATTCATCAAAAATAATCTCATCTGCCGATACGGCATCCCTGAAAGAATTATCACTGACAATGGTACTAATTTGAACAACAAGATGATTACTGAACTCTGCACGCAGTTCAAAATAAAACACCATAACTCTTCTCCGTACCGGCCAAAGATGGACGGCGCCGTGGAGGCTGCTAATAAGAATATCAAGAAGATCATACAAAAGATGACTGTGACGTACAAAGACTGGCATGAGATGTTACCTTTTGCTCTTCATGGTTATCGCACTTCAGTACGCACTTCGACAGGGGCAACTCCTTTCTCTTTAGTCTACGGAATGGAAGCCGTTTTACCAGTGGAAGTCCAGATTCCCTCTCTAAGAATCATAAAAGAGGCGGGCTTAGATGAAGATGAATGGATTCAGACTCGACTCGACCAGATAAACTTGATCGATGAGAAGAGACTTGCGGCTGTGTGTCATGGACAGATATATCAGAAACGCATGACCCAGGCATTTAACAAAAGAGTCAAGAGACAGGTGTATCAAATTGGCGACTTGGTAATAAAGCGTATCATTCTACCACAAGGTGATCCCAAGGGCAAATGGACTCCCACATACGAAGGGCCATTTGTAGTTAAGAAGGTATTCTCTGGTGGAGCCATGATACTTGCTACAATGGATGGCGAAGACTTCCCGCATCCTGTGAACGCAGACATAGTTAAAAAATACTACGCATAAAAAAGACCCGCTAGGTCGATGTACCTAGGCAAAAGTAAGGGCGTCCCGGCGGACCAAAAAGGTTCGGGCAAAAATTAGGGATAAACATATAACGACGTACACCCGGCAAGTCGAAAACCTAAAAAGGCGGCTTGGGCAAAAAAGGGTATCCTGGTGGACTGAAAACCTGAAAAGGCGGTCCAGGCAAAATTAGGGATTAAAGCGTATGGCTATGTCCCGTTCTCTGTCAGCTTCAACCAAGTTCAAGGGACTGAACAAGCCAATCACTTCCATCCGACATCAGGAGATGAGATGCTTAAAGACATAATGACAGTAATGGAGCTAATATCAATAGGACTTTTTCTGCATAGCTTTCTCTTTGTTTTCTTGACAATTTCCTCTTACTAGGATTTCTGTCTCCTTGTACACAAATTGCCTGTTTATAGGCCCTCTTTCAAAATCAATACAATTTTATCTCCAAAAAAAAGATGCTTTTGTTTTCACTTTTTCTGTTTTGTTTGCGTAAACGTCCATTGATTTAATTTGAATTGATTTATGCATTTGAATATGACCAATGTTTACAAACAATTGCATGCCTCGAATAGTAATAGCAATTACTATACGACTTCAGGATCGAGGAGAAGGTCTAACCATGCTCTCCAATGAATCCGTCGCTAATTCTATTCCCCAACAAGAACCAGCTATTTCCCAGAAGAGGTTGGCATCGCCAGACAGACTGGTCATTTCTTCCATCCCCAGCCGGGCCCCGTTGAGTATTTTCCGCCATCAGACAGAAATCAAATACCCCCAGCTGAGACCGGGTCATCCATACAAATATCTCCGACCAAAAGACTAGATCTATTTCCCCAGTAGAGTCCCCTGGAAGAACGTTTCAGACACATAGTGCATTCATTACATCATTTCACATCACATACCTACATACAATTTTCATTCCGCACCATATACATTACATCATTTCATAACATATACATGTATACAATGCTCTCATTTATTCCAGACGCATAATTCACTCATTACATCATTTCACAGCACACGCACGCATACAACATTTGCATCTCATGCATCATGACGTGGCATGAAGCTAACTTTATTATTCAGGTCAATTATCCTCCTGACACAGTCAAAACAAAGGTCCATTCAGACGGACATCTTTATCAATTACATTCAAGATTCAACTATAACCCTCAGATACTGCCTAGCGTATGGTATATTCCGAGGTGTAGTCTAGCGTACGACTACTTTCTTCTTCAGATATATCTTTCAGATATACTCCATGTCAACATTCATCCTGACACCCTCCTAACGATGGCATCTATACGCCCATCCCAGACATTTATCGCAAATACAACATATACAAATACTATCAGATATAGCCTAGCGCACGGTTCATTCTGATTCAGCTCAACATATGACTCCTTCAACTCAGATACGATCTAACGTATGATCCATTCTGACCTTCAACAACTCCAATACGGTTTAATGTACGACCCAATTAGACCGTCATCTCTTCAGCTGCTACCTAGTGTACGGTACATTTCTGAATTGTAGTCTAGTGTACGACTACCCCTTTTATAAGCAAATTCAGCCTGATGGACGGCTCATTCTGCTACTCAGATGCTACCTAGTGGCAGATGCTACCTAGGGACAAGTATATTTCTGAATTGTGGTCTAGCGTACGACTACCCCCCTTTCATCATCAGACACAGCCTAATGGACGGCTCGTCCTGCAATACGGTCTAGCATAAGACCCATTTGGATCTTCAACTCGGATACGATCTGGCGTACGATCCATTCTGATCTTTCATCCCTAGCAAAGTCATCCGCCTAATGGACGACTCAGTCCGCTATTCAGATACGATCTAGCGTATAATCTATTCTGATCCCTTATCCCCAATAGCGTATAACACACTCTGACTCCCCAACGAAGTCGACAGCATAATGGAGGACTCACCGTACAGTCTAGCGTATGACCCGGTATGACATCCATGTCTTCAGACATCGTCTAATGTACGACGCACTCTGAAGCTCTCATCATCAAATTCCCTGGATGGCATCTTTAAGCCCATCTCCATCAAGACTAGCTCCTGATTGACAAGCGCAAATTTTTGGGGCATTCTAGTGTTCAATAATCTTCCACCTCCAGACCACGAATGGTGCACATACCATTCTACTCTCTCGGTTCAAGAATATTGAACAGGGGCAGCTGTCATACCCCAAAATTTGCCCGTTGATATTACAAGGCACTTTCCAAGGCACTCCGACTTATTCTACAAGGCACTGACATTAAAGGAACAAAAGCCCAACTCACAACAGGCCCAATCCAGAAAATGGCCCGGACTAGCTTGCTCGCTAGGCGAGCAATTCCTTCGCCTAGCGAACATTTCATCATGACACTCGCCCCAGCGAAGCATCAGATCCAGTAAAAGCCCAAATAGCTTGCTCGCTAGGCGAGCAATTCCTTCGCCTAGCGAAGCTTGCGAATATCAGAATTTCTGGGCTTCATTCTGAGCCCATTAGGTCATCATAATCACTATAAATAGCCAAGCTTCAGCCACGAAAATGGACAGACGAAGACGGACGGAAACCCTGGCATAGAAACCCTGGAGATCAACTTGAAAGCTTCCGAGTAAAGAAACCCTGAAGGCCGCTCTTTCGCTCCGAAGCTACCGCCGCCCAGCTCCGCCCGATACCAGAAGCAATCCGCCAGTTCAGTGTTACGATTCAGCTGCAACAGGTTTGCGCGTCACTATTGTTCCATGTTTCCAAGTTGTTATCTCTAAATACATAATGCATCATGATCGAATTTTTGGATATGTAGTTAGATTTTGCATGTGAGTTTAAATATGCATGCCTATCCCGAATGTGCGACCATGTTATTTCTGTAATTGAATACCACAAGGCTTGCAGCATGCTGAGATTATACTGTTCTGAAATTCAAAACCAGCAGCCGCTCGCTAGCACATCGCTAAGCGAGCCGGTAGCGAGTACTCGCTAGGCCTTCGCTAGGCGACGCAGAGGCGAACGGGGCAGTGGCTGCTTGATCTCTTTGCTGTTCTATCTTATGTTCATCTAATCATGATTTATTATAGTTCTGCATCATTTGGCCTGAGTTCATGACTGTTATGTTTATTTTATGGTGCAACTTTCAATTATGCTTTATCTCGATGCTCTAATCCGTGTGTTGAATTGTGTAAGGGCTTACTTATTCCCGAAGAAACGGCCGGCCAGGTATTCCACTTTATGTGTGGGATACCCTTATGGAGATTCACTCTGAATTATTCAATTGATTTTAATGTATTTCATGGCAAAGATCCACCCTAATGGCTTAATTGTTCTTAACGTATTGTTTTTAACATGGATCTAATTACCTACTTGATTACGGCCACTTAATTGAATGTAAAACTTTGCCTTTAAATAAGTGATATCGGACCTCTCTTTGTTACTCCACGATTACGGTATTACGGTCATGTCCCGCGAATGTAGGGATACACTTAGCAAAGACCCTTCGGTTAAATCATCATAAAATAAATCATAGTCCCTCGGACGTTGCCTTCGAATATATGATTTCGTCCCTCGATGACCCTTCGGTGTAGCCTACGGTTAAATGATGATCGTCCCTTCGAAGGCTAAGGTATCCTTACAACTGTTGCCTTCAATGACCTATCGATGACCCTACGATGGCCCTTAAACATCCAAAGGGTAAAATTACTTACTTCTCAATAGTAATGACAGTTTTACCCTCATAAGGATAGGAAACGTTCATAACGACCTTAGGAAGGTATAACTCTCAATTGCTGGATCATAACCTAAAACATTTCCCACCCCTCACAACTTTGCAAATCCTAGAAAATCACCACTTGGTATACATTCATACTAGAATCATTACCAAGTTACATTTTTCTAAACCGTTTTCAAAATCAAACGAGATAAATACTTTGTATACATTCATACGAGAATCATTACAAAGTTAAACTCTCTTTTCGAAACATGTTTTAAACAATTCACGAACACTTTTCAGACAAAAAATATAAGTGGTCCAGCAATTAAGAGCCCATGGATAACCATGGATACAAAGGGTGCTAACACCTTCCCTTTGTATAATGTACCTCCCGAACCCAAAATCTATTGAGGTCTTTCCTGTTCTTTTCCACCTTTCCTTATTGGATAAAAGAAAAGTCGGTGGCGACTCTTGCTGTCCGCGACATTGCGATAAAAAGCAAAACACAAAAAGTCAGTTCACCGTATGACACATTTGCTGACAGAAACTTCGACCCCAAATGGTTCAAAGATCTCTTTCCTGGTAGCTCCCCACAGGCTACAACTCAGTCGAACGTGATATGGAGGGCTTTCCTGACTCCTACCTTGCTGTCATATAGGATTGAAACAGGGTCGAAGGGGTTCAGTTTCATGAGTTACCAACCAAACCTCGTGGCCCATCAATTTGGCCTAAACCAGATGGTCCCGAAGCCTCTGGTATCTCATGACACCGACATTGTCTGGTCTGGTCGAACGTTAACAGCTGATGATCACAAGGCTTGCTTCCATTTTTTCAGATCTACTAACCGTTACGAACTCTCAGTTTTTAGGTTCCAACAATCTTTCTTGACAACCATAGATTTTGACGAGTGGTGGAACTCCTACTACAGTCATGCTTTCCCAAGTGACTAGTTTCTTCAAAACATGGTTGATGCACTTTCCACTCTCGCCGGCGATATACCGCCTTCGCCTCTGTCCATCAATGCTCCCGATCAAAAAATCTAAAAGCCTCATGTTGACGAAGCCCCTAAAAAGGTACTCGTAGACTAATTTAGTTTCTTCTTTGATTGGTATTATACCAAACTAACGGTTTTTGGCTATCAGGGTCGAAAGAGGGTCGCCCCATTTGCTGAACCGACTCAGGCGAAGCCTCCGAAGAAGCAACATGCGCCTTCGACCCCACCTCCGCATGTATTACCTATTCACTTTTGGACAAGTTTTTTGCTAAGACCTTCTCATTACTTCTCCACATGTCTCAACATTCAGGTACCCGAAGAAGTGCTTGTGATGGGGGATGAAGATTCTGATGGGAGTGTGCACTCACACATTTTTTCTCCATAAAAAGCACTTCTCAGAACTCCTCCAACCCTTACGCGGAGGAAGAAGGCTCAAACCCAGAAAACTCCGACGAAGGTGGCTCCCAGGGTTTCCCCTATAGTCCAGGAAGATGTCGAAGAGGTTCATACTCCCCGGGATTCAGAGAGAACTCCCACTGCTTCACCTCCTGTAGATCTCATGGTACTTGTCCATACTTTTCCCTATCATCTATGGGTTTCTCCTTTCATGTGATCTAACACTTCTATCTTTCAAGGACCAGTGGGCTCCCCGATTGAGGTCAAAACCACGACCAGAGATACAACCGAACATCCTCCCGCGGATGTTGTCTTAAGCCCTCAACGGCAAACTGAGTTTCCAAGTGGTTCCCCAATAACTTCTCAAAATCCTGCATCTCCACCACCTCTTGATGAGAATGTGGCTGACGAAACCGCATCGACCAACCTTTTGACCCTGAATGACATAAGGGATATCAAACAAAAGAATCCTATTGAGGCTCTAAGAAAATTGCAACAAATTTGTCGTTTGTCGACTGACGCACCACCTCCATCTACTATTGTCGGTGCTTCCTCAGAGCTTCATGCCAAGGTTGTCTTCATCCTTCAGCAGTTGAAGGCGTCATTCTTTGATGACGAATTTATAGGCGCTCTTGAGAGAGAACGGGAGATTCCTTGTGATGTTTTCAAATTTCTTGACTCTCTTGCCCTCCATGACCTTCCTGCCTCAATGGTCAAGTACTTTGTCGAATTTGAGGCCTTCTTTACTCAATTTGTCAAGGACCTGAGCCTTCAACAAAATTCTAATCTTCAGATAAAAACGAAACTCAATGAGGCGAAGATAGAATAGGACTCTAGTGAGGCTTGTGAGCGGGAACTCGACGAATTCGAACACAAGAAGGAAAAGCGTCTTCGTCAGCGGGAAGCCTTCGATCAGCAGATCTCTGACTACCAAGCCCAAATCGCTGAACTCAATAGAAATATTGCTGAGGTGGAAACGTAAAAAGATTCTTTGGAGACAGAGGAGGGAATTCCTGAGCAAGAGGCGATCGATAGTGAGTTCCTGAGGGGAATATCTCATGGAGAAAGGGCCCTCAAGCTCGAGGCTGACATCAAGTACTTGCGCGGGAAGAAGGTCACTCTAGATAACAGGATTAGTCACGAGATGACCTCGTTTGAGGATTTCAAGGTTCCCCATTTGAATTCTTTCCGTTTTTTATTTCTCTTGTAGGTCTGTCGACCATATTTTGTAATGCCCTTTTGGGACATTTTTTAAAGAATAAATGAATCTTATGTTTGGATCTAGATCTCTTGTAGCATAGGTTTATATTTCTTCAAGTATTTCCCATCTACCCTCAAGACCCTTTGGTCCCCACCAAGTTCTTTGATCTCATACGCGTTGTTACTGTATGTTCGAGTTACTTGAAATGGTCCTTTCCACTTTGGCGACCATTTACCTAGGGTTCGATCTCGACGATCCATAAGCGAGATTACTTTCCATACATAATCACTATCAGCGAAGGTTTTTTACCTTACCTTTCTTTTGTATACCTTGGCTACACGATCCTTCTGTCAGATCAACATTTCGACCGCGGCTAATCTTTCTTCATCTAAATCAGCCAATTCGTCGAACATCATGTTCCAGTACTGTTCTGACTAAAGGTCATTTTGATGTTGGACTCTGAAGGACTATAAGCAGATCTCTACTGGCAATATGGCATCGTGACCAAATGTCAATCGAAAAGGCATCAAATTTGTCGCCTCTCTTGGGGACGTTCGACAATATGTAATTTGGTCCAAAGTCTTATGCCAGTTCTTTGGCTTTTTGGAATTATGTTTCCTAATCAAACTTATTATTACTTTATTGTCCACTTCTACTTGGCCATTCGCTTGTGCATAGTAAGGTGTAGAGGTAACCAACCTGAAGCCTGTCTCGCCGGCGAACTCCTGCATCTTTTGTCCTACAAACACTGACCCTTGATCCGTGGTAATGGTCTTCGGGATTCCAAACTATACATAATATGTTTCAGAATGAATTCAATCTTTGCTTCTTGATCCACCTTCACCAGAGGGTCTGCTTCGACCCATTTGGTGAAGTAATCTATCCCTACTCGGATAAACTTTTGTTGCTTCGACGGGGCTGGTCAAATTTCTCCAGTGATGTCTAAAGCCCTCCCCTAAAGGGCCATGGTTTGATGATCACATGCAACTCACTCACCGACATATGTTGAATACCTGCGTGTCTTTGACATTCTTGGCATCCCTTGGCGAATTCGATGCAATCTTTCAACATATTGGGCTAATAAACCCCTTGTCGATACAACAACAACTTCATCTTATGGCCTGCTTGGTGAGCGCCACAGGCTCCACTATGTACTTCATATATGGCTAAGTACGCTTCGGTATCTCCCAGGAATTTAAGTAATACCCCTTCTGGTGTCTTCTTCAACAATTCGTTTCCTGCCCACACATAACTTAAAGCCCTATATTTGGTTTTCCTGTCAGTACCCCCGATTGGATTCTCTAAATATTCGATATTTGGCTTCCTCTAGTATGTTGGCGATGAACTGTTGACAGTGAAAACTCCATGTTCCCCGGCCTCCTCGACTCCACAGGTTTCCTGCCATTCTCCATCATGACTGTCATTCTTGTCGAGGATATCTTCTGTCAGTGGTGTTCTCGATACCATTTTCTCTCGAACCTCAATCATATCTTGTAACTTCGATTTAGACATCTTATACCCTGAGGCGACCTGAGCCAATTATTTGGCCTCTTGGTTTTCATTTCTGGGTACATGTCTTATGTCTGTAACTTTGAAATGTTCTAGTAGCCGCGTTGCAGTCACAAAATATTTCAACAAACTCCCCTTGATGCACTTATATTCGGGTGTGATTTGCTTTCCTATCAACTCCGAGTCACCCCTTACTTCAATTTGACTGGCTCCCATCCCTTTGAAAAGCTGAAGACCAACTATTAAAACCTGGTATTCGGCTTCGTTATTGGAACACTTTTCACTGATCTTGTATTTAAACTTTGCCGGACCCACCTGAGGGGATAATATCAATACCCCGACTCCCATTCCATCTTTGTGACTCGATCCGTCGAATTACAGACGCCACATCATGGTGTCGACCATATTCAGGGATGATTCGACCATGGCATGATCCACTATAAAATCTGCCACGATCTGGCCTTTCATGGCCTTTAAAGGTTTAAAAGTTAGAGAGAACTCTGTTAAAGCCAGTGCCCATTTCCCAATTCTACTATGCAGAATAGGTTTAGACAAAATATGTTTAATAATATCATAATGATACGAAACATAAACATCAACTAGTTTTATATATTGCTTTAATTTCATACATGCGAAGTACAAACATATACATAGTTTTTCTATGAGACTGTACCTAGTTTCAGCATCTACCAACATTCTATTGAGGTAATATATGGGCCTTTTGACGCCATTACAATCCTCTTGGGGCAACATGCTCCCTATAGTCGCATCAGACGCAACAATATATAAACTCATATTTTTCTTCCTACTAGGAGGTAACAGAATAAGAGGCTTGGTAAGGTACCCCTTGATCGCGTCTAAAGCCTCTTGTTGTTCAGGGCCTTAGTGAAAATCACTTTCCTTCTTAATTTTAAGTAGCGGAGAAAATACCTTTGTTTTACCACTTAGATTCGAAATGAATCTTCTTAAGAAGTTTATTTTCCCCAACAAAGACTGGAGCTGTTTCTTTGTAGATGGGATTTTGAGGTCTAAGACCGCCTTCGTCTTGTTCTGGTTGATCTCGATACCTCGTTTGTGCACCATAAATCCCAGGAAGTCACCTGCGTGCACACTGAAAGCATACTTCAACGGATTCATTTTCAATCCATATTTCTTCATTCTATCAAATGAGCGTCGAAGGTGATCCAGGTGCCCCTCATGAGATGGAGATTTTACCACGATGTCGTTGATATATACCTGCATGAAATTCTCAATGAAGTCATGAAAGATGTCATTCATGGCCCTTTGGTAGGTTGCTCCTGCATTTTTCAAACCAAACGACATGACGACCCACTCGTATGTCCCCCGAGTGTCGGGGCATCGAAACACTATCTTGGGACATCTTCTTCGAAAATAAGAATTTGATTGTAGCCAGAGTATCCATCAAGTAGACTCAGATACTCAAAACCTGCGGCTAAATCATCCAGCATTTTCGCCACGGGCATTGAATACTCATCCTTAGGCGTTGCGTTATTTAGATCTCTGAAATCTATACAAATCCTAAGAGTTCCATTTTTCTTGATGACAGGCACTATGTTGGCCAACCATTCGACGTACCTCATCATTCTTATGAAATGACTTTTGAGGAGTCTTTCGATTTCTTGTTTGATCTTCGAAGTAACGTTTGGGGCAAATCGTCGAGGGTGTTGCTTTACTGGATTTTTCCCAGGTTGGATAGGCAGTCAATGTTCCACGACGCTTCGATTTAAACCTGGCATTTCGTCATAATCCCAGGAAAAGCAGTCCCTGTATTCGATCAATATCTCAACTAGCTTCTCCCTCATTTCTGACCCCACCTTAGTACTTATGTAGGTTGGTCTTTTTGTGATTCCATCTCCCAGATCGATTTCTTCGAGGGGATCTTGCGCTTGCATCTTCTGGGACTCATTTAGTGGGTTCTTTTCGAACCCCAAAGGCTCATTGTCATATATACAATGAAGCCTTCGGATTTTTGAAGTTGTTGTCTGGTCTAGTCGACCATCTTCTAGACCTTCGGCCTCACATGCCAAATTCTAAAGTCTCTCCCTTTCCAGAATTGACTTCCTATTGTTTTCTGCCAAATAGGCCGAAATTCGAGTCAGGCTTTCTGACTCAGCAGCCATCCTCATCGACTGCTGGCCACCCTGTAGGTGGGATTCTCGTCTTTGATCCCGTGTCTTCCTCGTTATCTCATATGAAACCATGATCAGGGTCCATGTTCAGAACTCGACCAGTTTTGACGGAAGTATAGGAGCCAGATTCGTCATCACATGGCGCTATATTCGCCAAGTGTTGGTCGAAAGACCTCTTGGAACCCCTATCGTCGACCCGATAATAACTTTGGTCGGCCTCAATATTCTCTATGATGCCATCCTTTCTCGAAATTTTAAGCCTTTGGTGGATCGTTGAGGGAATAACCCCTATCCCATGGATCCATTCCCGACCCAAGAGTAAGTTGAAATTGGTTTTTGAGTCTATCACCCTGAATAGTGTTGAACGTGTTGTCGTGCCCACAACGAGGTCGACCTGAACAACCCCCATTATATTGCTGGGTTTTTCCTTCGTAGTTCGAGAGGACCATGTTGTGTTGTCGAAGATCTTCGTCACCCTTTCCCATTTTCTTGAACAAAGTGTAGGGCATCAGATTGACTGCAACACCCCCATCGACAAAAACCTTGTTCACCGCCATTCCATCAACCTTAGCCCTGATGAACAACGATTTCAGATGGTACATCATCCCAGCACTGGGGCTTTCAGCCTTCTGTTCTTCCACCACGCCGCTATTCATGACATAGTAGCACAAAGGTTTTCCTCCATCTGTTTCGTTTGGCATAAAGTCTCCCTCTGTTTTATAGACTTCGAACACCATGTCGTATTCAGTTGGCAACACCGATACGATGCCACAGTTTACGACAAAATCGTCACCATAAATGTCATCGTTGTTTTCGTCATACATGTCTTCTTCGAATTCCTCATCAGATTGAAGGGAATATTCAGGCTCTCCTTCCTCTGGTTGGGGAGAATACTCGGGCTCTTCCTCCTTTGATTTGCCATCGCTTCGTGGCTGCCTCTCGATTTCTAACGAACATTCCATACTCTGAGTAGCTATCATTGCCTTCTTTCCCGTAGAGTCGACGACCATGTCCATTATCTGATTTGCCACCATTTTTCCTAGTCCTCCAACCTTTGGCATCTATTCCTTTTGTCCAGCAGTCTCCGAAGTCTTCGACTGTGGAGTGGTAACGACTTTCCCAGCTTTTTTGTTTCCTTGGTGGTGTCTCCACTGTGTCCTAGTCATTGGATTCTTTCCCTTGTAGTTAGGAGAGATTGTGTAGCCTCTTTTCTTCTCTGGAGATGTTGTCTCTTTCTCCAACACCCTCCATTTTGGCTTTTCCCCCTTTCTGATTGACGGGTTCTATCCATTTCTCCTGTGGAACATCAGTTGGAGGAATGAAGGTCTTTGGTCGGGAACGCTGAAATTGTCTTCTATAATCTTTTTTCCGTCGAGATGCTCCATGCCTGTCGAACACGAACTGTAGGATAACAAGCTTTTCCTCTTTCACAACCTTGTTGTCGGCCTCCAGTCTTTCGGCGGTTTTCTCCTCGAACACCGCGCTTCACTTTAGGCATAACAGAGCTTTTGACCCGTTTCCCTTACACTTCTCCTGGAAGTCTGATAAGCTTTCGCCAGGATGAGGATAGGCCGACTCGGGCCTCCTTTCGTCCTCATTTCCGAAACCTTCAGTAGTTTCGACCATCATTACTTCGAATGGTTCAACTAACGAGGTTGCTTTGGAAACCTCAATGAGACCATCAGCAGTTTCCACCATCATGCATTCGAGAGGCTCCGTGTACAAAGCTTCTTCCACCTTCAGAGAGTCAGAATCCACCTGCATTTTTGGGCTTTTTCTAAATGGGAGCCTTCCTTATTTCAGAGCTTTCCACACCAAATCCCTGAATAGAACACATTGGTAAGTTTTGTGACCAAGGAAATTATGAAATTTACAGAATGCCTTTTTTTATTTTGTTCTAGGGGAGGGTCTTTTAAACCCTGAGGGGCGATAATATGACCATCTTTTACTAATAGGTCAAATATTTTGCCGCACTTAGACACGTAGAAAGTATAAGTCTTAGGTACGTATTTGTCTGTTTTTTCTGGTTCGACAGAGTTTTTTTCCATTTGATGGCTTCAAAACCTTACACGCATGCGGAGGTCCGGGCTTAAGTTCTGCCACATTAACCTCACTCCTGTCGACTATATCATCGTCGTCGGAAGAAACTCCCTCGACTGCAATGTAGGACACTTTTTCTTTCTTATGATATCGACCCGCCTTAGACTTCTCAAATTTCAGGCGTTCGATACGTCGAACCCTATCGGCCAATTGGGACATATATCTAAGATATTGAGTATCCATCTATTTCCTTATAGAATAATCTAGACCCCCCAGCCGCCATCTCAACTAGTTCGTGTTCAGGGACTTGAGTAAAGCATCATGCTTTCAGCAGTCTAAACTTGTTCAGATACTGGTCGATTGACTCAACAACTTTTAGCTTAACGCTAACTAGTTCTTTGAGGCTGATCTTTGACTGTCCCATGTAAATTTGTTCATGGAACAACCTCTCTAACTGTGTCCACGTTTGGATCGATTGTAGAGGTATCATTGTGAACCATGTAAACACATTTTTTGTCAGAGAACTTGGGAAGTATTTTAACTTCAAACCCTCATTGTTCGCTATGTCGGAAACCTCGGTCTGGTATCTGGCCACGTGCTCGACGATGGATTCTTCAGTATCCCCAACGAACTTAGTAAATTTAGGGACTTTCCATCCCCTAGGAAATTCTGTCTGTAAGACAAAATCTGGTAGAGGCGAAGAGTAAGTCGGCCGCTGGAGGCAAGGACTTACTCCGTTTCGCACTATGATCCGTTCAACGATAGCCTCTAGGTTTTGTTCCCCCATGGCTGCATCGTGTCGAACTTGGCGAACCACCTAGTCTGGATCCTGGTTATGGTTAACCAGTACCACGGGGGGCCTTTGTGCCACCCTTGGGATATGTTCAAATTCTTGATATTCCTGTTCGACAGTATCATCTGTCATCTCCTCTTGTCGAACTGGTGTTTCCGGTTGAGGAGGAGGCGTGGGATTCCGACGAACTTGAGCCCTTGAAGCTCCCAAAAAATCTCCGATGCTTGTCATTTGGGTTGCCAACTGCTGATAACTCTGCATCGAATCCTGGATCAATGGCCTCAATATAGTGCCCATTTGATGAGTTAGCATGTGTACCATTTCATGGTTGCTCTCATCCATTTGTTATCTCATAACAATGACAGAACTTGACATAAAAGTTGGGACTGATTGAGACGTCAATCTGAAACCTGGGGGTTGACCAAATGGAGTTGCTAAAGGTCTAAACCCTTGGTAGCGAGGGAATGGCGACGATGAGGTATCGTTGTAAGTCGAACCGAGATTATGCATATTTGCAATTAACTCTGTCGGCATTCCCAACATTATGTGCATGGAACCGTGAAACTGGGCGTATTTTGCCCCATAGTTCCCATGGTTGTCAGTGTCAGCGTCTGTGGCTGACACGACATCATAATTGGTCCTGCAAATGCTGTTGAAACCGTCGATGCCACACTAGAGCCGGTGTCGGTGGCCTGGGGCGTCGTTGTGTCTCCCGCCGAAGACGTTTCTTCGTGGGGTCTAGAAGACGTCATTTTTTCACTGTGCAATTGCATACACTTAACACTGTCGAAGTCCCACCGGGTGTGCTTATTTGTTGGTTCGTCAACAATCTCTAGCCTTCCTATAAGAGGGTTACTTGCAGAAACGGATAAAAAGTCCTGGACTTAGTGTTTGGGCGTATGGATTTTTGGGTAAATGATGTTTTTGAAAGGTGTAAAGATAACTATTGATGAGTTAGAAACATGATAAAAGTAAGGCAAAAAGGGAACGTATAAACGATAAAGCAAGAAAGACAAAAGCTAAATTTTGCAAGATTAAATGACTTGTAAATATAAAATGGAGGCAAAGTACATTTTTGTGAGGAGATTGACTCTTTTCTCGTAAACGCTTGGATACTTCAAGCTTTACCCCTATTGCAAATGTTCAAAATGCCAAACTTAGAATCTCACTTAACATTGGCTTAAATACTAGCTGAAGATAACCGTTTGGAGGTTACAAAACCATCTCATAATGCCACATGTTGGTCCACTTCCCCCATTTTGGCGAATAACTACCCACGATCTCTTTGAGTTTCCGCGTCTTCCTTCACCGCTTAAACCCTTCGACTTTGACCGAAGCTTACAGGTTTCAACCTACAGACTCGTCCACCATCCTGTCGAGGAGGCTCCAACAGGTCCCCTAGTCAAAATTGGCTTTCTCCCCTAGCCGAAATTGGCCAGCTAACAACAATTCAATAATATATAAGTATCAAGTGCTCAATAATTTACTAAATTTTTCTCTGATGTATGAAAATTATGCAGTAAAACTTTCTAAGTCATTCTATATGAACACTTGAAAAACAAATGAATTGTTTTAGAATTGCTTAAAATACATCATATAATGTCTCTTGAATGAGTATCATTGTTTGGAAAATATTCACTATTAATTGCAATGATTCGGAAAAGGTTTCATGAACAATTGCAATGAAAATACATCATAATGGTTTAGAATTTTTCACACAGCTTCAGGAAGCAATCAATTGCATATATGGAGCAATCGATTGTTCCATTGCCAACATTCAAAAAATATGCAAAATTTTCACTAAGAAATTGATTGTGGGGGATAATCAATCGATTGTTGGGTCAAAATCCAAGGCAAAAACGTGACCATACAATTATTTGTACTAAAGCATCAATCGATTATTGATTTTCAAGTTTTCAATTTTAAAAGTCAATAGCTACAAGAAATCAATTGCACCATTTCATCAATCGATTTCACCTTTTAAAAACATGACTTTTTGCTTTTTAAAAGATGTGCTTTGAATGACAATCATGCATGAATGTTTAAGAAACATATAATGGTTTAGATGAAAATATTTTGAGCACCTAAACCTTATATGCATATGAATTGCCATTGTACCTTAATCTTCATTATTCAATCCTTTTATTTTCAAAACTGATTCAATCTTGATACTTGATTCCAATCTTTTTCTTCTTTTATCTCTCTTCATTGATAAACTTTTGTCTTCATTAAAACTAAGATAAGATAAATGATGAACATCTTCTTCATAATCCCCCCTTTTTGACGATGACACAAAATATTGATGAAATTTTTTTACTTGACAATTGATTGATCCCCCTATCTTGTATATCTCCCCCTATCTGGTATATTGCCCCATTTATTTTGCAATTTATGCATTTGTCTTTGGTATCCTGAAAAATAACAAAAACAACCATCACTCTTCTCCCCCTTTTTGACATTATAAAAAAGAAAGAGTAACATCCAAAGAAACAAAATATATAAGAGAAATGATACATTATATATAAAATACTTATCTTATTCACAATGATTTGATGTTAATGTTGATATCAAAGTGTCAATCTTTTTCAAATCATTTTCAATCCAATGAAGCTTTAATCCTACCATATCATATGATATTGTATCTTGAAAAACCAATTTTAATTTGACAATATTAGAATATGATATTCAAGTTCCTATAAAAAAATTAATAGTACTTTCTAGGTATCAATATTCTCTGGGCACTCTTGGGTTAGTTCTCTTACTTACTCATATATACTCACCATAAGGAATGTCATAGTTTCTTATATAGAAAATATTAGGAGTATGATCTTTTGTATTACAATAAATGGATGTAGGTCTAAAAATGTGGTTCCTTTTATAGATATAAGAATTATTTCTAACATATTTCCTTTTAGGATGATTTATAACACACACTTTCTTTGGTTCCACATTGTTGAATTTTGTCCTAGTTTTAACAAAGATGGTTTTAATTGTGATTGATTTATTAAAATTAGAAAAGACATGTCCATATTTATAATTTGCATATCTTTGTCTACTTAGCACATCTTATAAACCAATTTGACGTTTTTCATATTTCTTTATAGCTTAGTTTAGTTCAACAATTTTGGATTCATGTTCTTGACATTTATTAAATGCTGAGTTTTGACGGTCTAATTCCACTTTCATGTCACTAGACTTACTTTATAGAGTTAAATTTATTTTCTTTTGCTTTGAAAATTTTCTAGAAAGTTTCAAACATTTCTCATGTAATTCATGAAAGGTATTTTGTAATTCATCGTATGAAGGTATATCATTAATTTAGAAATCACTAACCTCCTTTTCTTCATCATGAGAATAGTGTGAAGCCATTAATAGCATGTTTGCTTGCTCTTCATCTGAAGATGAACTTATCTCATTGGCATCCCATGTCACATATGCTTTCTTTGACTGTTTGTCCTTCTTTCTTTTGACTTTATTCTTCTTTTGAAGTATAGGTTATTCACTTTTGACATGTCTTATTTTTACACATTCAAAACAAGTAACCTTTCTTTTTTGTGCTTCTTTATGAATAATTTCCTTTGTCCTTTTCATCCTTAAGAAATTTTCAAATTTCTTGATTAGGTCATCATCTTCATCACTAGTGGATTGAGATTCATCTTCTTGATTACTATCATGGTATTTGACTCTAATTTTAAGGTAAGGCTTTTTGGTTTATTTTCTTGACCTTCATGCTTTTCTAGCCTTTCAAGTTCTATCTCATGTTCTCGAAATTTATCAAACAATACTAAGGAAGACATTTTGGAGAGACTTTTCTTTTTTCGATATTGTCGCCACCTTTGTTTGCCACGCCCTTGTCAATGATCTAAGAACTTTGAGATTTAAGTCATTATTTGTAAATGTTTTCCAAGAGACATTAAGTGATTTGTAAAATGTGTAAATCTCTTTTGAAAATCAAGAATTGTTTGACCAGGATGCATTGTAAACATCTCGTATTTTTGTGATAGAGTTTTTGTTCAGATCTCTTTACTTCTACCATACTTTCACGAGTCACTTCTAAAATATCCCATTTTTTTCTTTCTATTTTACAATTAGACACACGAAAGAATTCATCCATACCTAATACCGATGCAAATATGTTCTTTGCCTTTTTATCAAACAACACTTTCTTTTTGTCGTCATTGGTCCAAGAACTTTTCACCTTTACTTCTTCCACGTTCTTTATTACCATTGTAGGAGCGAATGGTCCATTTTCAACAACATCCCATATTTATTATTCTTGCGTTTCTAAATAGATTTGAATGCGAATTTTCCAAAAGTCATAATGTTTACCAACAAAACATGAAGGATTGTTGTTGTTGCCACCATCTACAAAAACTGGATTAACGGAAGCCATAATTTATGGACTGAGGAGTAAGTTACCTTAACCTAATTTGATGTCAATTGTAAGTATATAGTGAAACCTAATATATATATATATATATATATATATATATATATATATATATATATATATATATATATAGAGAGAGAGAGAGAGAGAGAGAGAGAGAGCATTATGTTTTAAGAAAATTTCTCATTATTTTTCAGATGTTCTGTTTCTTTTATTTTTTTGGAAGAACAATAATGCAGAAAAGTAAAGGATTTCCCCTTATCAACAAGGATACGTCTAGTCCCTTCACACCCCGTCAAGGGTTTCAATATGTTAGACCTTTCTACAACCTCACACCAAGACTCTCCTATAATATTCTAACATAACACACCAAACCTATGGTAACAATGAATATCCCCGATTCAAATGACCTTTTTACAAGAAATAGAAAGAACACAACTTCCTATTTGCAGATACCTTTAGAAAGTACACACACTTTCTTTACAGATAATGTCACGACACACTTGGTGAATAATTTACAACAGACATATAAATTGAGTACAAACAATTATGTATGCTTTTCAATATTCTGAAAATTCAATCTTCTATTTCCAATGAAAAATTCAAGAATATATAAACATTAAGTGATCAATGGCTTATGAAACATTTTCTCTGATATTTGAACATTATCCAATAAAAATTTCTAAGTCATTATGTATGAACATTTGAAAAATAGATGAATTGGTTGAGAATTGCAATGAAAGAGGTGAATTGAAATCTGAAAAGTTCTTGCTTTAAATACACCATAAGATGCCTCTTGAATGAGTAGAAATGTTTGAAAAATATTCATAATTAATTGCAATGATTTGGAAAAGATTTCATGATTAATTGCAATGAAAAGACATCATACTGGTTCATAATTTTTCACACAACTTCAAGAAGCAATCGATTGCATATATGGAGCAATCGGTTATTCCATTTCCAACTTTCAAAAAATATACAAAATTTGCACTAAGGAATCGATTAAGGGGGATGATTAATTGACCCCAGAGTCAAAATCAAACTAAAAAATGTGACCCTACAATCGATTGTACTAAAGCATCAATCGATTGTTGCTTTCAAAATTTTCAATTTTAAAAGTGAGTAGCTACAAGAAATCGATTGCACCATTGCATTAATCGATTGCACCTTTTAAAAACTTGACTTTTTGATTTTTAAAAGATGCACTTTGAATGGAAATCATGAGTGAATGTTTAAGAAATATAGAATGGTCTAGATGAAAAGATTTTGAGCACCTAAAACTTATACACATACATATGAGTTTCCATTTTATGCAATCTTGATATTTAATTCCAATATTTTTCTTCTTTGATCTTCCTACATTGATAATATTTTTTATTCATAAAAACTAAGCTAGGATAGATGATGAATATCTTCTTCACATAGTTTAGATCTTTTGAATTGGCCAATACCTTTATGTGTGACTTGCAAGGTATCCCATATTTCTTTAGCAGTTTGACAGTTTGACACCCTAAAGAATTCGTCCATAACCAAGGAAGATGCTTTTGGCCTTTCTTATCATGAAGAATTTTATTGTTATCATCATAATTCCATGTATCTTTAGGCTTTGGTTTCCTTACACCATTAACAAGTACAATTGAAATGCAAGGACCACTTTTGACTGAATTCCAAACTTCCACACCTTGTGATTCTAGAAATATTCGCATTCTAATATTTCAAAAATCACAATGCTCACCGATGAAACATGGAGGTCTATTGACACTAACCCTTTCTCTTAAGAATTATTTTATGAAAGACATTTTTACCCAGATCTAGGAGAAGATTACCTAACTCTTGATCCGATGCCAATAGTTTCTATGAGATGTAATCTAAGAGAAGGAGAGGTGAATTAGGATTGCCTGATTTTTCTCATTTTTGCACAATAATTCTTAACTTATTATTTTTTGGGAAGTTATGAATGTGATATATTCTTCGGATGACTTTAAAATGCAAAAACTAAAATGCATAAAAGTAAATAACAAAAATCAATTATACTAGTTCCCGTTATAACCAAGGGTACATCCAGTCCCTCTACTCCTTAGAGGATTTTTTGATATGTTTAAATCCTTGTACAAGTCTTCACCAACACCTCTTTACAACTTTCTAAAACATATATAAACATAAAATCCTATGGCGGACTTTGAATTACCCCATTCCATAGAACCTTTTTCATAATTATTCCGGGACAATCATATCCCTTTTTGTTCAACCACCGCAAGATGCAACATCCCAGATCCAAGTCATACATTTGTTAAACTTTTCCAATATTCTCCGGACCATTAGACCCCCGGAAACCTGAAAGTAGGGGATCTGCACCCTCAATGCATCCAACAGTCCTCTATATTATGCATCGGGAAGATAAATAGGTAGTTATTTTACGCCCCTATATATGCAGATGACACCATTTAAGGTAACAAGTTTCAAACACAATTTGAATACTCTCTCATCATTCACATACTGACTTGAGTATCAGAGTTATAACCTTGCAAGTATCCCTCTCACTCCGTCGCATCAGAAGCTCTTCTCAGCCGCAACTTCTGTGACTCTATACATTTCTAGTTTTGAAACGGAACAATGACACCGTCTGTATGAATTCTACTTCAGATTCCCGCGTATCCATCGAGAATGACTCGTTCTCTACCCAAAGAAGGATTCATACCAAAATCTGGTGAGCATAAGCAGTAATAATTACAAATATGTTCAAGGAGATAGATCTATATCTAGTTCCTAACATCTTATCTTTGATCGAAACCTTTCAGAGTGCCACCATGACCGAAGCTCCGTCTCCTTCCGATTACTTCTCGCTGAGTACTGGTTCAAAGTTTCACCAAAACAACCACAAAGTTAGAGTTCTTGGATTTGGAAAAGATCGATGAAATCTCAAAATATGATCTACCTTTGGTTACCGTGGTCATTATCGCTCATATAACTGTAACGAGATTTGTAATAAATGAAAAAAGTTCTTGTAACATCATTTACAAAGAAGCATTGTAATCGTTAAGACTCTATCAAATAAACCTAACTCCATCGGACGAACCTAAATCCATCCGAAGGAGAAAATTTGCTAGCTTTTAACGATTAAATCACTTAGCCATATGGGGCAATAGATCTGAAACTATCAGTTGAAGAAGGGACGAGAAAAAGAACGACGACTCTTCCATTCCTCGTCATACAGTGCAAGAGTGCCTTCAAAGGCATTCAAGGAAGGTTTTTTCTAGCTTAGTTAGACGCAGTGGCCTCTACCATCCATCCAAAGATAGCTTATCAAGATGAAGAAGGAACGTTAATCACTATAAAAATACATTTACAAGAAGCGAAGAGGATTCAGAGAAGAATTCATGAGGATATTCTGACCTCAGCATCAAAGAATTATGACCGATTTGATCTTGATGCACGTGAAGATGAAATCAGACCTACCCCGGATGGAGAATTTTAGTAGTACAACTAGGAGTTAATCAGGTCAAGTCACTCAAGATAGGGTCCGGGCTTTCCCCAGAGGTAAGGCCTAAGCTAGTCGAATGTCCCTAGGAAAATAACAACCTTTTTTCTATCCCCCCACATGAAATGCCCAGTATCGATCCACAAGTGGCTTGTCATCGATTGAACCTGGACGTCAGGTCTAAGTATGTATCCCGACAACGAAGAAAATAATCTCATGAAAAGGCCGATATTACCGAGAAAACAATAAAAGGTTTGTTATATGCCAAGTTTATTTGAGAAGCGAAGTATATCGAATGAATATCTACACGGTTCTAGTTAAAATGCCCCGGGCTAGTGGAGGATGTGCGTTGATTACACCGACCTTAATCGTGCATTTCTGAAAAATTCATGTACACTCCCAAACATCAACCAACTCATCGATAATTCAGCCGGCTACCAACTGCTATCTTTTATGGACACGTATTCCAGATACAATAAGATTCCGATGTACTGACCTGACCAGGTGAAAACTTCATTCATGACAGAACAAGCTAACTACCAGTATAATGTCATATCGTTAGGGATAAAAAACGTCGAGGAAACCTACTAGAGGATGATGAACAAAGTCTTTAGGGAAGAAATAAGGGAAACACTGTAAGTATATATGGATGATATGATCATGAAATCTAGCGCAGACGCGTTCAATGCTCAACATATTGAACGAGTGTTTCAAAGGGTTTAACAATATAAGATGAAGCTTAACCCCGAGAAATGTACCCTCGACGTAAGAGTTGGAATTTTTTTAGGTTTCTAATTAGCAGAACGGGGGATTGAGTCCAACCTGGACAAGTGTGAGGAAGTCATTCAGATGAAGACTCAAAAATAAAAGAAGGATATCCAAAAATTTAATAGTTATTAACAACCCTAAATAGGTTCATTTTGAAATCGACCCAACAAGTATTCCCAATTTACAAATTACTGAGGAAATGAACAAAGTTCGATTGGGATATCGAATGTAACGCAGCTTTGAAGTCCTTGAAAAGGATCCTGGCTACCCCGCCAGTATTCACCCAACCATCATCAGGGGAGACATTATACCTCTCCCTAGCAGTGGTCGAAGAAGGGGTAAGTGACATCCTTATAAGAGAAACAAATAATGGTTTAAATCTGGGTACTTTGTATCTGGAGAGGAGAATCAATATCAGAAGATTGAGAAAGCTGCCTTGACCATGGTGGTGGCGTCTCGAAAACTCAGAAGGTATTTCCTAGCGCATCCTATAATAATTCGAACAAGTTTACCACTAAGGCAGATACTTTACCGACTAGACTTGGCAGAAAGATTAACAAAATGGGTGGTGGATCTTACCGAGTTTGAAATTTCAATCAAATCTAGAAAAGCTTTGAAGGCTTAACTATTCGTCGGCTTCCTAGCGGAAATGACCACGACATCATCGACCCCGAAACACGTTTGGGTGATTTTCACAGACCGGTCATATAATTGTTGGGGAAGCAGCTCGAGAATCATTTTAGAAAACAATCACGAGCTCATGATAGAGATCTCAATGGGATTTGAATTCCCGACCACCAATAATTAAATCAAGTATGAGGTAGTTATTGCAAGGATGTTATTGGCCAAAGAAATGGGGGCATAATGCCTCAAATTGAAGACAGAATCCCAGTTGGTCGTATCCCAAATCTAGGGGGAAACACAAGCCATATATCAAGTGTTAAAAAGGTATCTCAAGTTGGATAAGGAGGGGTTAGCGAACTTCTAAGAGTTCTAAATATCCCATGTTCCCTATGAGGAGAACACCTAAGCTGATGTGATATCCCGACTAGTTAGCACCCGGAGCCCCGAGATCAACCATTCTTTCTTCTAGGAGACCAAGAAAATGCTTAATATAGAGAAAATGAAGGAAGCCGTAATAACCATTGATGCACCAACCTCTACTTCATGGATCTTCCCAATCAAAGACTATATTGAATACGTCAATCTGCCTTTAGATCGAATAGAGGCCACACTCATAAACATGAGGGCTAATGGATATATAATGGTTGGGGGAAGCCTATACAAATGAGGCATTTCCACCCCCTTTTAAGATGCATAGAAAATGCATAAGTTGACTACGCCCTCATAGAGGGACATGAAGGAATAATTGAGAAACATCTAAGAGTTGTCACATTAACCAAAAAGGTTCTTAGAGCAAGATATTTATGGCCAACCATGCCCTAAGATGCTCGGGAATACGTCAAGAAATGTGATAAGTGTCAACGTCATAATGACATCTTTAACGCCCCATCCACCGAACTACACATCCTTACCTCACCCTGATATTTCATGCAATGAGGAATAAACCTCCTCATTTCCTTCGCCCAAGCCCCCAACCAACTCAGATACTTAACCATAGTCATTGACTACTTCAAAAAACGGATCTAGGTCGAAGCATTGGCAAAAATAACAACATCAGACATTTTTAAAATTTTCAAGAAAAATGTATTGGCACGATTTGAAGTTCCTCAATCCGTCATGAAAAATAATGGGACATAGTTCATAGATGGTAATTTTCAGAGACTGATGGCGGAATTGAGGATCAAACAACACTTTTCTTCAGGTCAACATCCCTAAACCAACGATCAAGCCGAAGCCGCCAATTGGGTATTGGTTAAAGGATTGAAAAAGAGACTAGAGGAAGCTAAGGGAAACTGGGAAGATGAACTACCGCATGTTCTATGGGCATATCGCGTGACCCCCAATCTACAATAGGGGAAATTCACATACGGGGTCGAGGCAATTATCCCAGTAGAAATCGACGAGTTGACAAGGAGAACAATTAACCCCCTTTTAGGTGTGACGAATAATGCATCCCTAAGAGAAGAGGTATATATATTGGAAGATAAAATACTGAAGGCCGCTCTCCCGAGCGTAATCGTCCAGCAAACTACGTCTACCAAATACAACTGCCACGTATGACACAAAGAATTCTAGCTGGGGGATCTAGTTGTACGGAGAGCTGGAATCGGGGGTAAGAATAGACGAGATGATATACTAGAAGCAAATTAGGAAGAGCCTTATAGTGTAATAGAAAGCACCGGGTGAGCAATATATCACTTAAAATCGTTGTAACAAGAACATATACCAAGAACATGGAACATCACCAAACTTAAATAGTATTATAGAAAAAACCTCTGATTGTAAAAATCCACATATATGGAACTAACTAATGATTTGAATAAAATCCTTACCTATTATACTTTGCCTGCCTGTTTTGTTTGTCCATTTTCCCCTTCAAGGTAGTAGAGCTCTAACGTTCAGGGGTACTGATAGAGACGTTTTGCACGTCCGACTACAACAATCAATACCCCAGTGTCCAATGCGCCTATAAGGGTTCAAGGGGTTGTCAAAGACGTTTTGCACATCCAAATACAACAACCAATTCTCCCAGGGGTGCTATTGGAGATGCTTTGCACGTCCAAATACAACATTCAAATACCCCATTATCAAAGAAGTACACGCTTTTACGCGTAACTAGCACACCCTCTCATTCGGATCTAGCTAATCCAAGGACGAGCGTGGTGAAGCTTGGAGACATCAACCTCAATCTGAGTCATACCTTGGGGACATGGATGGGGATCCTCTTCCTTTGATCGGGAATGATCCTCTGTGATGCAAATCACTGTATAAGTATAGAGGCATGACCGCATCTCACCATACAAAGGCAAAGCATGAACAACCGAAAATGCTAAATACAATAATATAGTTCAAAAAATACAATACAACCACATATAACATTATGGATATAGGTATTTGGCAGAACAATACATGATATAGTAATCAAATAAGGTGGAAAGAAGCACAAAAATCAAGAAGCTTTAAAGCTAAATATTTCAGTTGATACAAGGCACTTTAATAAACACTAATTTTCAAGTAATCAATATTAGGATATTGGGCTTCTAGAACAATCAACAGACCTTGGAGAGCTTCCTCTATTTTCAACATTCTCTCTGAGCATCCGATCAACTCTTCCATTGTTCCATAAATAACGAGGGATATAATTTTCGCTTTAACTGCACCCAAAAAAACATCATCCTCCATCTTATTAAGTTGATCCTCAAGGCTCTCTACCTGCTTAGATAATTAAGTTGAGCATCCCTAGAGACACCTTTCTTCAGACAACAAGGACCCATGCTCTACACGACCTTGCAATTCCTGACGATCCTTCTTAATACTTGTATTCTTAGTCTTAATAAGTCACATCGAGCCTTCAACAAATACATCTCCTGGGGAAGAACAGAGGAATCTAAAAACTCTTCGGGTTTAATAACTAATTGGTTAAGGAGAAGCGCAATCCTCATCACACATGTATCTATCTCCTTTTCCACTTTAAGTCGACCAACGAAAGCGTAATCTTTGGCAGGGACAAGGTCTTTTAATCTCCAAGACCGTGGAAGAAGAGGACTAGTCAACAAAGAAGGAAAATAAGAACTAACACCTCTAACCCTCCGAAGGTATCACTCACATGGTTAACCTTTTCCCGTTTCTTCCCATTTACCTGATCTTTGTCGGGGGAACAACACTTATCCTGACATACTTCTTCTTAGGCCGTCATCAAAAAGGGCCGAGGAAATCCAGAAAACCCCGAATTCTAACATGATCTGATTTTTCTCGTACTTATCTGAAAAAGAGGAAAAAAAATAAAAAATAGGAATTAAACAGATTGACATATTCGCAAAGAAAAAGAAGCAAGCAACTTACCAAATACCTATTTTCACTCCTCTGCAGAACTGACCTTCCCCACTTCCTAGCAGGGTATCAGATCATCAAAAAATGAAACCATAATTGCCTTCATATCCCTATCGGTATCCTTAAGGGAATTATGAGATACCTAATAACTTTTAACACATTCAGAGAAATGTTTCGAGGACCAAAATCGCTATCGCCGTTCCGTGAAACCTGGTCGCCCATCATAAGTTGAAGAAACGAAGCAAAACTCCTTGTGAGCCAGAAGAGTAAGATGTTTGGGCAGAAAACAATTAGACTTAAAGTATTTACAACTATCAATGTAGACCTTGAAAACTTAATTTTGGACACGGCGAAGGGAACACAAGCCCGTGACCGACAACACCCTTCGAAGAAGGATACACTTCAAAAATATTGAAGAAAAGATCTCAGAAAGTCAAACTCTTCTTCCCCTAGTATTCATATCAGTATTGAAACACTCTCACGAAGCACCAGGCCCAAGGATGGAGTTGCGAAGGGGGGAACGAAGATGATTCATAACCTCCTTCTTGAAACAGGTTAGTGTAAGAGGAACACCTAGATCCTAAAAAATAAAAGCATAGAAGGGAACATAACACCCCTCAAACCTGTGAAAAATCCTTTTATCTTTAGGAATCAGCGAGATTTCCCAATCGAAAGAAACCCCTATTTCTAAATGATCAAACAACATTTTCTTCCCCGGGACAGAAACAGACTCATGGACTAAATACAATGACTCGACCCAAGAGTTGTCTTCTACATCGATCTCCACCATTAGCACCAATGAGATAAACGAGTTTGGAATATTTGAGGAATAAAGTGAAGTGATATGGAGAAGATAAGAAAATACGAAACAACTGCAAATTGAGAAATAACACCTAAACTCTTATAAGGAAAATAACATGACGATCAATGGCCTAGATAAAACTATCCGATGATAACACGCTTCCTGTCCCATCGCCCCCCTCAAACAAAAAAGCACTTGAGTGACCTAGGTACGACAATAAATTTCTAACCCACATAACTGAGGTGATGCGTTGACGTCGTAGGGAGACAACAAATCAAAAACAAAGAAACGTTATATGCACTGATTACTCCTGCAAAGTTTTATAAACATTTCACATTATTTATGCATCTAGGGTACGTCTTCAATACGACCAACCAATACATCTAAAATTCCTGTAGAAACATGGAAGCATGGGATCTGCCCCCTTAACGCATCCAAAGGTCCTCCGTATTCTACACCAGGAAGATAACGATGTATTTATTTTGCTCCCTTATATATGCGGACGACACCATTTCAGGTAACAAGTTTCAAACATAATTTTAATACTCTCTCATCATTCACATACTGACTTGGGCGCCAAAGTGCTAACTTTGCAGGTACACCCCCGCTCTATCACGTTGGAATCTCTCCTCCTCCGCAACTTTCGTGACTATATATATTTATGGTTCAGGAACATAACCATAATCACTAAATACTACATTGATATTTACAAGAACTAAAAAGTACGTCACTTTCTACTTACACAAACCTTTCACCAAACCACAATGATGAAAAAGAAATACACACACTTTATTGATAATTTTGTTAATTCCAATTTCACACTTGATAAATGGTATTCTATTTCTAATATTATAATTCAAAATGGTATACATTTATTCTATTTCTAATATTATAATACCATTTGAATGCTCAAATTCTGTTTTAAAATTTTTATGATGTTTGAAAATATGCATGGTTCATAACTCGAAAGAATAATGAAGAACACTTTAAAATATGTTTGAATTGTGTAAAAATAATTATTAAAAGAGGTATTTTTTTATGTATAGAGCCTTATATACAACCTTAGGAACCTCTATGAATAAATGTATACGTTTTGAAAGATTCCATGAAGCTTTTCCATTTAAATTAGTGACTTTGTTTGATGAAACTATGCAACTTTTTGTGTGGTAATTGATTATCAAGAGGGAGTAATTGATTGCCAAAGTCCCAACATCTATAAATTTAAATTTTTAATTCTATTTCAAATATATGATAATTACGGTGGTTAAGTGTTATTATGACGATTTGAAATGGTATTTACAAAAATGATATTTTTTTCAAAATTTGAAATAGAATGAAAAGGTAACCGGTTTCCATATTTTGGTAACCGATTACCACTACTTTGAAATTGAAAAATAAGATTTTTCATGGTATTTCTTGAAAGGGTTAAACACATGATGTTTTAAGAACTTTAGCGATGAAGATGTATAAGATATTATGAACATTTAAAGTATTATATCATGAATTATAACGAACCTTAATCATAATCCATTTTCTTGATTCTTCTCTTGATTATCTTCACCATAGGTCAACACTTGTTCATCAATATCTTAATATTTTTCTTCTTCGATTATCATTGCCTTCATCAATCTTAATCATGATCAAACATATTGATTAATCACTTAATTAAACTTCATAACTGGAAAAAATTTATTATATGTCTTAGGCTTTTTCTTCTTTGATAGTCTTCATTAATCGTTCTCTTCGTCAAAATTATATTTAGATAGAGGATAAATATCTGATTCACAATCTCACTATTTTTTATAATGATAAATATTTTAATGAGAAGTTTTTTTCACATTTGATACCCCTTATATTGTATATCTACCCCATTGTTTTACCGTTCAAACTTTTGTATCCTAAAATAAAATGAATGAAAACAACCATACATCTTCCCCCCCTTTTGACATTATCAAAAAGAAGAAAAAGAATAAAATCTAAAGCAAAGTAATATGGGGAAATATGCATCATGATAGATGAAGTGATTAGATTAAATAATATAATATCACATATTTAAATATTTATCTTCTTCACAATGCTCTTTGAAAGTGCCAATCTTTTAAATTCATCTTTAACCAATTAAATTTTTTAGTTTTACCGTATCATATATTTTTTTTTTTTGTATCTTGAACATGCAATCTTTTATTTTACGATTTTAGCATATGGGTTCCAATCATACCTACAAAATAGAATTAATAGTTATTTTTAGGTATCCAATTTTCTTTGGGTCTTTTTGAGTTAGTTCCTTTCTTAACTCATATATAATTTTCACTAGGTACACAAATATTTCTATTATAACATACGTCCGAGATATGACATTTACAATCGCAATAAAAATAAGTATGTGTCATGTTAGACATTTTTTTATGATAATAGAAATGATTTCTGTTATATGCCTTTATAGGATGCACATTATGACATACTATTCTTGATTAAACATTTTTACTAACATTGTTAGATTTGATAAAGATAGTTTTTTTGATTTGACTAGAAAATTTCAAATTTAGAGTATCATTATCCATTTTTATCATTAACATATCTTTGAATAATTAGAACATTATCCAATTCATTTTTCCTTTTTCATAATTTCATATAACTTAATTAAGATCAACAATTGCTTTTTCAATATATACACATTTATAACATGTTAGACAATAAATTTGTGTATTTAATTTAGATTTATCTTTGTCTAACTTATCTTGCATGCTTTTAAAATTGCTTTATAAAGATAAAATAATTTTTAAAGCTTTAAACATTCATCATTCAAGTCATTAAAAGCATTATATAATTCATATCATCATAGGAGTGATGTAAAATCATTAATGTCATGTATTCTTTTTCTTCATTTAAAATGAACTTACTTCATTGCCTTGCCATGCCACAAGTGCATTTTTTTGACCTTTTGTTCATCTTTCTATTGCATTCATTTTTTCTTTGAAGTGCATGACATTCACTTTTGACATGTGTCGATCTTCAACATTCAAAATAATTAATTTTCTTTCTTTAAGAATGCTTCAGTTAACTACTTTCTTTGACCAATTGTCATTGTATTTTATCTTTTCAAGAATTTTTCAAATTTCTTGACTTGTACATCATCTTCATCATTCTTGTCATTCATCAGATTGAGATTCTTCTCGTGGATGACTATCATAATCTGTGGCCTTAGTTTTTGAGGAAAGAGATCTCACTTTATGTTCACGTCCTTAATGCTTCTCCAATTGTTCAAGTTCTAATTCATGTTCTTGCAACTTTCCGAACAATGCCGCCAATGTCATCTTGGATAAACTTTTATTTTGAGAAAGAGTTGTGACTTTCGGTTGCCATGATATTGTTAAAGATCTAAGCACTTTTAGATTTAATTCATCATTTATAAAAGTTTCTCCAAGAACTATCAAATGATTTGTATAATTAGTGAACCTCATTTGTAAATCAAGTATCCTTTATCCCGGTCATATTCTAAATATCTCATATTCTTGAGAGTGTGTATGTCTAGTTTAAATATTTTACCTTCATGTGTGACTTGCAAGGTAGTTTAGATCTTTTACCTTCATAATTAACTTCATGTGTGATTTGCATTCTTATTTTCCAAAATTCATAATGCTCACCAATGAAACATGATAGTCTATTTACACTACCCTCTACTCCTAAGAATGCTTTTGCAGAAGTCATTTCTACCCGAATCTAGGAGTAAGTTACCTAACTCTTGCTATGATTCCAATTATAACTATAAACTACAATCTAAGAGGGAGGGTGAATTAGGATTGCCTGATTTTTCTCGTTTTTCCTCAACAATTCTTAACTTATTATTTTTTTGGAAGTTATGAATGCGATATGTTCTTAGGATGACTTTAAAATGCAGAAAGTAAAATGCATAAAAGTGAAGAACACAGAAATTATACTATTTCCCCTTAAAACCAAGGATATATCTAGTCCATCTACTTCTTAGAGGATTTTCCACATTGTTTAGATCCTTGTATAAGTTTTCACCAAAACCTCTTTACAACTTTCTAAAATATACACAACCACCAAATTCTATGGTGGACTTTGAATCATCCAAATTCAAAGAATATTTTTCACAATCACCAAACACTGTAGTGATCTTTATAATAAGTAGAAAGTACACCACTTTATTTACAAACACATTTAACCAAACCATAATGATGAAAAAGCAATGCACACATTTTGTAGATAATTTTGTTGATACCAATTTCTCACTTGATAAATGGACTTCTCTATCTAATATCACAATTCAAAATAATATCATTTGAATTCTCAAATTATGTTTTGAAGCTTTTATGATGTTTGAAAATTATGCATGGTTTCAAAACTTGTAAGAATAACGACGAACACTTTAAAATATGTTTGAATTTTGTAAAAATGATTATTGAAAAAGGTAAAAATGTTTTTTTGACATATATAGTCTTATATACATACTTAGGAATCTCTATGAATAGATGTATAAGTTTTGAAAGGTTCCATGAAACTTTTTCATTCAAAATAGTGACTTTGCTTGATGAAAATATGCAACTTTTTGTGTGGTAATTGATTACCAAGAGGGATTAATCGATTACCAAAGTCCCAACAACTATAAGTTTGAATTTTTAATATTGTTTTAAAAACTAAGATGATTACGGCCATTATGAAAGTGTTATTATGACGGTGTCAACTACCATAACTTAAAACAAAAATGGTGTTTTTTAAAAATTTGAAACATAATGAACTTGTAATTGATTCCCATATTCAGGTAACCAATTACCACTATTTTGGAATTGAAAAATCATCTTTTTATGGTATTTCTTGAAAGGTTTTAATGCATGATATTTTAATAACTTTAGAGATGAAGATGTATAATATATTCCGAGCATATAATATATCATATCATGAATTGTAATGAATCTTAATCATATTTCATTAGCTTGATTCTTCTCTTGATTAGCTTCACCATAGGTCAACACTTGTGCATCAATATCTTAATCTTTTTCTTTTTTGATAATCATTGTCTTCATCAATCTTTAATCGTGATCAAACATCTTGATTCATCACTTAATTAAACTTCATAACTAGAAAGAAATCATCACGTGTCTTCTTAGACTTTTTCATATTTGATAGTCTTCATCAATCTTTGTCTTCCTCAAAACTACATTTAAATCGAAGATAAATAGAACAATTCTTCTTTTTACATTCATAAATAAGTGACACACGCATATATTTGTCAGGATTATTTGTTAATTTAATATTTAAGATGATGTTAATAGAAGCTACAATGGTAAGATGAATGTTTTTTGAAAAGAAAATCATCAATATATAGAGGCTTACTCTCCATTTAAAGTGAAAACAAAAGTGATATGGAATACCTTTGATAAGGATAGCCTGATTATTAGATCTTCAGCTACTAAAGTTATACCATCAACAAACGTTAAATAGCACATACATGGTTCACCATAACCAAATTTGAGAGGCTTCCATACATTATTCCTAACAACATAAAATATGCAATGATTGAGTTTTTCCGTTGCAATCACAAAAAGACAAGGAGATATAGAATCTCTTTGTCTAAGATCACAAGGTTTTTTTTTGTGAGAGTCTACCATATAAATTAACGCTCCTTCTAGAAATAAATGCAGGCCATAATAACATTTATTATTTGAGGTGTAAGATAGATAATACCAATACATTATTTGATAAAATTCCATTTCAATCTTGTGGAACCTTGTTTTGCAGGTGATATACTTTTAACAAAGACATCAACTTTCGATGACGACAATTAATGTCTTCTGATATGTCAAGCATAAGAGGTTAAACAAATAAAGATGTAAACCTAAGTATTAGGATTTGATGAACTTGAATATTCAATTATGGAAATCAAATGGAGTACATCTCAAGCTTCATCTCAAGTGAGCTCAAGCAAGTGTCTACAAAAGAAAGTATCTGACAAAGTCTTGAAGTGCAAGAAAGCCCTAGACTGAGTAGTCTGAGTGAATATTTTGTAAAGCATAAGGGGATTCTCATAAAAGCGAATGGTTAAATCAGACACACATACACACACTCATACATACACACACACACACATACACACACGCACACATTCACGCACACATACACACACGCACGCACACACACACACACACACAGACATGCACACACACACACACACACACACACACACACATACACACACACATATAACACACTCACGCACACACACACACACACAAACACAAACACAAACACGCACGCACACACACACACACACGCACACACACACACACACACACACAAACATCATTTCAAACTGATTTTTCTTAAGAAAATATCTTCAAAGATGTCTTGAAGTTGTGTCAGATGAGTTGAAAGCTGTCATAATAGCTCTGGGCAAAGTTTGTCTTTTTCAATCGATTGGCACGACAACCTAATCGATTGGCTCAGTTCAAAATTGAGCTATAAGAGATTAGGACAACATCTTAATGATGTGCAACATCTAGATATCTTTTATTTCCTATTTTGAACTTACAATCGATTACTTTTGACGTATCTAATCGATTGTCATTAGTTAATAATCGATTAGCAAATATAGAAATGAGTTAAAATCAGTTTCTGTTTTTAGCTAACCTCTAACCTATAAATAGAGGTTCCTTCCCTCATTTCAAATAATCCAGAACCGTGTTTTGACACTTCTCACTCTCTCCATCTCTCTAAACTTTTTCTTTTACTTTCTCTCGCTAAGTGTTTAATTGAGGTTTTTTTTAGAAAGTTCTTTTGTGGGTGAGGATAAGTTGTAATTCTGGAAGGATATAATTGTAAGTTCTCCAAAGAAGTTTTTAGTTGAACATTTTATTAAGTTTTGTTTGGGTTAGAAGTTAAACTCGTAAAAGCTTTGGTTTGGGGATTGTGTGATCAAACCCTTGTTTAGGTTTAAAGGCTCAACCCATGTTAAAAGCTTTCATAGGTTCTTGATTAGCCCGTGGTAAAACCAAGTGTAGGTTAAAGCTTAGACCGATATTAAAAGCTTGGATAAGGTTTGTGATTAGTCTGAAATTAAAATCTCCTAGGTTATTGGTTAGTCCGTGTAAAACCAAGGTTTAAGGTTTGTGAGCTCAATCCATGATAAAAACTTGCAAAGTTTGTTTAGAAGCTTGAAGACTAACCACACCAACATTATCATGGAAAGAAGACTAATCACTTCAATCTACTATGTGGAAAAGACTAATCACTTCGATCCGCCGTTTGAAAGAAAAGACTCAAACTGCTCAATTCCTAGTCTTATTGTTTGGTTGGAAGCCAATCATTTTCCTTTTATTAGGGGGTTAATGAGTATTACCTACTAAAAGTTCTCAACGTTTATTGGATACTCTTAAGATCAATTCTTGAGGACATGACTAAGTCGTTCCTTGTCTGAACTTATATAGCTCTCGGTATTCCTCTATTCCCTTCCATTTCTGCAATTTATATTCTGCTAATTTATTTTCCGATGTACAACATTTAAACAACTGTTAAAATGTTAAATCGAAAAGTTTTTTAAAACTATGTTTTTTCGAAAGCATACAATTCACCCATTCTTGTGTGTGAAGTCACATGTCCAACAAATCTATCATTGAATTTGATAAGATCTAACTTAATCACCATAAAACAAGTTTTTCATTTGATAGATTGCATGATGCAAATGATTTATTACATGATATAATATTCTCAATAGCACTCTTCCAAATTATGAATCTATTTTTATTGAGAAAAATAATCTTAGACATCACTTTCTTTATCTTGTTAGAGATGATTTTTGTCACAATCTTGTAGATCACTTCCTTTATTTTGTTAGAGATGATTTTTGTCACTACCATTTAAATTATCAAAACCTTTGAGAATAAGAGTTATATGGGTGTTGCAAAGATTTGTAATGATATTTATATTACAAAATATATTTTTGGCAAAATAAAAAATTGAAAAACCAAGAATAACCTAGTTTTTCTTGAAGAAAAGGAGATGAAAACCATAATGGCCTAGAGCTTTGAATTTATCCCTAGAAAACATAACATCAATCACTTACTACATTGAAAACTCTTTTTCTCATCATAAATCATTGCCAATTTTATTTTTGAGAGTTGTGGCACGATTATATCTTCTACAAACGTGAGCATTTCGATGAAAAAAAAAACGAGTATAATGATTTCTGAGAGTAATCAATTTTGATATAGGTTGATGTAACCAATAAGTATCTTCTTGTAACATTGTACTAGTGTATTATTTTAAGAGAGTGTGTGTTAATTGGTCATCTTTTAATAGAGCCAAAATGCGTTTCTTACGGCTAAATATATTATCAAAGAAATCTCTATTCCAAACACCACAATGATTCGAAGTGGAAAGAGGAAGATTTGAAATCGTACAATTTAAAAACAAAGATTGTCAATCGGTTCAACCACGTCCCACAAAATTTTATGCGGCCAACAACCTGATTAGTCCGGCTCAACTCAACATAAATACTAACATAGGTTCCACGTGAAGCCTCATAGTTCTAACGTCAACTTTAATTGATTTTTCAAATTAATATTGCAAGAGGAATGTGCACACTCTCATCGTAATATTCAATCCACATTCTATAATTCTTTCTTTCTGTTCAACCACATCTAGCTTGACCACGTAAAAACAATGCCCTATGTCCACCAAATTCACATCTGCCACACGTTTCTTTCCGATATTAAAATAGTCTTAATTCACCCACCACTTACATCCACAATCACACAATCTGGTGCGAAAAATTTCATGATTCGAAAAGTTTGTCTTTGAATGATTTTTTCAACTTACGGAACTATTAAGAATAATAAATCAAGTGTGAGTTGGAGTCTCACATTAGTTATAGATGTGAACACTTGAACATTTATAAGTGTGAGAATCCACAGACCTATAACCTTAAGGTGAGTTAGAGTCCCACAATACTCCCCTCAAGTGAAATTTGTTTTGTTCACATACACTTGTACCGCCGTTGATACATCTTCTTGGACATTTCGATTTTAACGAGACACCTCTTCTTGGTCATTTCGATACACGTAAGTGGGTCCCTTTATTCGAATCAGACTTTGATACCAATTAGGTAATGAGGAGGAGTATCAACATTGGGCTAAAAGCAACATATAAGTCAGAAAGACATCACATATTCACCCAAAATCAAATCCTAAGATTTTTGGTGAATATGTGGTGTCTCTCTCACTCGTGTGTTGCTCTTGAGTCAATGTTGATGTTGTTCCTCATGATCCAGCAACCGGTATCATGCATCTTTGGTTCAAATAAAGAGACTGACTTACTTGTATCAAAATGCTCAAGAAGAGGTGTCCCATTGAAATCGAAATACATAGGAAATGATGTCAACAACGGTACAAATGTATGTGGACAAAAAAAAATTCACTTGAGGAAGAGCATTGTGGACAAAAAAAAAATTCACTTGAGAGAAAGTTTTAAAAGTAATAAGTCAAGTGTGAGTTGAAGACTCATATTGATTATAAATGTAAAGATTTGAGTATTTATAAATGAGAGAGCTCACACATCTAACACTCTAAAATTTCTAAAATTTTGGATGAATTCGAGATTTCTTTCTAGGCGTAAACCACATATTAAATAGCAATAATCATTTTTTATGCCTATATTAAATAGGCAAAACAAATATATTTTCCATGGATGAAGGATATGAAATGACACCGGTTAATTTTATAATACAATTTAAAATCACACCATCGTTAATTACAATTTAATATTTACCTTTAATTTTCTCATCACACTCTATTTTAGAGAGCTGTGTGGTTTATAATTTAAACAGGTTATACTTCATTTATATTATATGCTTTCTATCACACTTATAACAATTTAAGAACAGAATTATGATATGAAATTGAAAACTAAATGCAGAAAAACATTAATTAATTATTAGTAAAAAAATTGAAACTGCTTAGAATTACAAAGTCTAATATCCATTCTTATATGCTGAGGCTTTTGTGTCTAAAACATCTTTAGATAAATTAAGAGGTCTAGGAGTTTCTTTTCTTCATAGTAGACAACTAATATCACTCAATCAAATTCTGAATCACAAACTCTAAATCATCAAATACCATGCTATCCAACAACATAGTTTTGCGTCCATCGGCTTCGAAATAACGTCCCCTCTAGCACTCATGGAACTATTACGAAAAGAGGCTGCGTCGAATACAAGTGCAATAGTTAGAGAAATAGTCACACACACACAAACACGAATTTGGATTCTCTGCATTCATGCAATTCTTATTCTGGATCGTTATACCAAGATCAGATGACTTACGTTCCAACATTGTATTTTGGATATGATTTACCAAAGTTTGGAATGTGAGTCGTCTGATCATGATCCAGATGTCCAAATTGCACGATTGCACTAAATCTGTGATTCTCTTACACGAGAGAATCCTAATCACGTATATATATAGAGAGAGAGAAAGAGAGAGAGTGTACCAAGTCTATACTGACTGGTTTTCCATCCTCAACAAGTATCTCGGTTATTGTTCCCGATTGATCAGCCTGTCATGAAAGCAATGAAAGGTAACCAACAGATAGATTTTTCCGTAATTGGATGAACTTTGGTAGAAAATCGGTTTACAAAGACAAACATAACCAGAAAATATACTTACCTCAATTTCATTCATCAGTTTCATAGCCTCGATAATGCAAATAACTTGGCCTTTCTGTACTTGATCTCCCACCTGAGGCAACAAAAAAAAATCGGGCTATTCATTATCTTAACGTAAATGATATTTTGACACAAACTTCGGCAACAATTTAGATGGTCAACAACACATTTGATACACGTAGTTAATTGCGTTGAACGAATATAATCAGGTGTCACAGGTCCATAAATATGTATGTTCACATACCTTGACGAATGGAGGTTCACCAGGTCCCGGACACCGGTAAAAAGTTCCTGCCATTGGACATTTCAGCGGCGGATGAGAGGATGCACTTTTCGTGGGGGAGGGCAAGGCAGGTGTTGCTTTCGAAGGAGGAGAGATTGCAGGAGCAGAAGCAGCTGCTGTTGGTGTGATCTGTGGCGAAGGAGGCGTGGGATAGTAGAATGGTTGTGACGGTTGCGGCATAGCCGTGGCCGGTGGAGGCTGCAAAGCTTCTTTTTTTCTTATCATGAGCTCACAATCCGATTGCTTTAGTTGCAACTCCACAATATCTCTCGAATCCACAAGTCTAGCCACGGAATCATAATAATGAATAACGCGTTCAATTTTGATACACTATTATAGCGATTTTTTACACTCAAACAATCACAAATAATCATATATGTGACTTATAAGATGATAAAAGTCAAATATTTTTAATGATCTGACAGTTATAATCGGTTGACAGGTTAAAAAATCTTTACGCTCACATACTACATACCGATTAAATCCTAAATAACGTTCATGTAGGTCTAATTGAGACAATACATGTTCTAACACCGATAAAATTTCAAAGAGAAAGTTATGTGATTGCATTAAGAGTGAGGCTTCTTAATCTTACTTTACAAGGTCAGCAACTTGAGTCATGAATGCAGAAACTGAAGATGTATCTGACAGCGACAGTGTGCCGCCAGAGACGCTCCCATTTTGGTTTTCTTTCTCTTTTGGCAAAGCAACATTAGGTGCAGAATTCGAATTTTCGACAATCGCAGCCTATGATATGTACAAAATAACATTCGAACAGCCGAATAAATTTTCCGTTCAGATTAAAACTCAACGTGAAAAGCAAAAGACTCGAAAGTCGAAACAAACTGACCTCATTAAGCTGTGCTTGAATCTTGATAGGAAACTGTTTCTTGTTAACACACTACAAGAGTCAACAAAACAACATTGAGTTAAATAACCAGAAAAAATAAAACAAACACAACTTTTAGACTTTTAACACACTTATTAAAAGTATCTGTTTCTGCGGTGAAAAAAAATCATTTTGAGAGAATTTATTCTATAAAATTGATTTTAACTAAAAATTAAAAATGAATTGAAGGTAAAAATTTATGTTTGTATAAATTTACAAAATTGAGTTGGATAGTCTATTTTATTTCGATGTAAAAATCATGCTTAGAACTCAATAACTATAAATCTTAGTTTTAAATATAATCAACTCTATAAAGTATAATCGATTCTACTCGAGAGCAACTAAACATATCATAATCAATTCTACCAGAATCAGATTATTTTATAATTTCCTTAATTTTATGACCAAAGTATAACCTTTGCATGTATTCCAAGACTAATTTGGTTATAAATCTAAGTAAAACAATAAATCACACATCAAGTAACAAAAATTAATGTTGGCTAGATTCATATATATTATACAAAATCACATACCTGAATTCCAAATGATGCTGACTCAGCAGACAAAGATCCAAATGATTGACAAGGTTTCAAACTCAACCCATTTTGAAACAAGATCTTGTTAGATTTCAATCCCAAAGAAGAAAAAGAAGGACATTTGGGGCATGGAACCGATAAAGATGCCATTTTTATGGAACCAACCCCACTAATCAAAAACCAAAGTTTCTTTCTTCAAAGCTCAAAGGGTAGTGAGATTTATAAGAAAGAATGAAAAATTTTATGTGGGTCGGTGAGATTATAAGGTTGTTGGCGATGAAATCGAAGAGGATGTGTGAGGAATTTGAGAAAAGAGAGTGAAAAAAATGAGAGTGGATGATGGAGAATACAAAGGTGGGAATTATTAGAAAGACAATGTTGTTTTTGTTTCTAGATTTTTTTTTTTACAAGCTTGGTTTCGATGATTACGATGCAACCATCAATGTCATAATAAAGTGTTAACTAACTTTGTAACAACAATGAAAATCGTAACCACTTTTTTTACATCTGTTTTGGAGACATGTTTTCATGTTTTTCCTCTTCAATAATCCAAGTGGTTTTCATTAAGGTTGCAATATATGCATGGATTTGGTTTTTGATTGGAATTTTAATTCAATTTGTTACAAGACAAAGAATAAGCAACTTTGGTTAAACTAACTCGGTTGATAAATAATGACATACATATCTCAATTACGATTTGTTTGAATGGATTTATTTGAGCTTATCTATTGTTATAAGTTTTGTGACACTGTTTGAAAAACTTAATCAAAACAATTTATGATATATTTCATAATTTTTTTAAAATTTATTTTATAAATTCTTCAATCTAGCTAAGGGTGATAAAATTGATGGATTAGATGAATATATATTAGATTATAAATGGATGAATCAAAACAATCGATTAGTCCATTAACAATCCACTAAAATTTCTTTAAAAAAAATTAATCCAATCCATCAACTAACATATCTATCATATAAAAAGATTATATGTTCTAGAAAATACTATTATGCCCCTCTGCCTCCATAGTCATCCATGTATGTTGCTTAACCCCAACTGATGCGTCGTTCCTTGGTCTGATCCTCCTTGCTACCTTTTAACCTCCAACGCAAATCATTTGTTTTCTTTGCACCATGCAACACCCCTTTTTCTATCCCAAAATACTTAACATATACTCAGAGTAAATAAGCACGCATATAAACAAAAGGGCGTCACATCGACGTCTTCAAAAACTAAAAGCTTTCAAAAACCAACATCATTCATCATTAATACACAATACACCTGGTCATTTAAAATAACACATCTCACTTATCATGAATATTCAAGAATATGCGTTCGCAGCGGAAAATAATGAATACTCATGCAATTCATAAAATGATTCATGTCCCATACCATGATCATCTCTCAATAATCTCTTCAAGATAACATAAAACCATATTCAGAATATTTGGCACTATGGCCTCTCAAAAGCAATTTCAAATAAACATGTTCATAAGTAATAATATAATACTTATCCAAATAGGATACGAGTTCAATACTACTAATCTACCCAGTGTTACATGACCAGAGCATTGACTCGTTACCTAGTCTTCAAACTAAAATACGGAAACTCTCCGGCTAATCTCGAGCGAACTACCGTCCACTTACTTCAGCGATACTACTCCTGAGTATCTGCACGATACCCATGTAAATGTAACATTCAAACAGAAAAAGTGAGAATTCAAATCATTATGAAGAAGTATAATCAAGCACAATGATTAAATCAACAATTAAAGGAATTCATCACACTTCGCATAACCATGTAAATAATATTAATCAACATTTATTTCACATGTTTCAAACATTCATCAAAACGCAAAGAGTATAATATTAAATCCAATACTATATTCCCATAACTACAATTATCACACAATCACATAATTTGTCAAGTTATGTACTCAACCATCACCAAATTCAATTACCATATCTCATACACACATCACAATTACAACAATGCACACATTCCATTATTACACGACTCTAATATGACTCAATGCAAGACATGTGACTCTATGCATGCAGTACCTCAATGTGAACCCAACGTTTCACCGCTTTCCGATTCAATATCTAGAATCCAAGCCACCACGTCTATTTCCAATTAAGGATCAACGTCTGCTACGCCTATTTCCAATTAAGGATCAACGTCTATATGGACCCAGCGTTCCATCGCTTTCCGATTCAACATCTAGAATCCAAGCCACCACGTCTATTTCCAATTAAGGATCAACGTCTGCTACGCCTATTTCCAATTAAGGATCAACGTCTATCTACCACGCCTATTTCCAATTAAGGATCAACGTCTGCTACCATGTGAATCCAAAGTTTCACCGCTTCCACTATGAAGCCAACCATGCATGCCATGAATGAATGCACAAATACCAATACATATACAATTAAGAGTTAATTTGCAGTTTTAACACAATCAATCACCACAATCAAGCATACTCATCAAAACCTAACAATTCCAATACATATACAAGCATACTCATATGTATTGATATTTGTACATTCCAAACAACTCCAAACAACCATACAAAATTAGGGATTTTAACCTAAACATACATCTACCCATTGACCCGATCATACTAACCTATAATAATAAGAATTTCCCCCTTACCTCTTCAATTTTCTGGAAACCCTAGCTTCTCCTTGCTTTTCCTCTTTTCTTCACTTTTCCTCTTCTCTTTCTCTATTGTTGTCAAATGATCAATGAATCCTAATTCTCACTCTCCTCCCCTTTATATACTAGTATTCTATTTGAATCCTACTTCTAATTTAATTAATAGGCCCAATAAGACCTAATATTTAAATATCTCTAATTAGTTCAATTAAATTAAACTAACACAATATAACACCAAGTTAATTAATACAATTATTTAATTATATCTCATATCAACTAAATAATTAATTAACACACCAAAATTAATTAATATAATTAATTATTATACTATCTAACAACCAATTAATTAACTAACACTCCAAATAAATAAAATAAAATATAGTAATAATAATATAAGAAATAATTACTAAAATTGGGTTGTTACACACCACACCCATGCTGATACTGAACACAATCTTTTTAAGACTTACCATCTAAAATATCAACTCATCTAAAAATTGCTCATGTCCACTACATAACCTTCTCTGCTCCCGCTCTTTCCTTCTACCATAAATCAACATCTTTCTTTACAAACATATTTTCATCAACTGTTCATTCGTTCCATTTGTTCTTCCACCATCCTTCATGGCTCGACCTTTTGAGAAGATCATCGATATCAACGACTTGAAGGAACCGTGGAAGGTGTCGGTTTGCGTACATCATAAATGGTCGATGGTTACCAACAACAAGGAACACTTAGAAATGATCGTCGTTGACAAGGATGTAAGTTTGATTATTTTGCATATTCTATTTTTTATGAAGATTTTTCTTACAAAATGTCACACTATTTATGTCCATTATTTCGTTTGCAAGTGATTTACGCAACTGATACTTTATTTTGTTAGTGTTTCTTTCATATTTGTGTTTTGTGATATGAAATTACTCATTGACCTTGATTTTCTGCATTTTTAGTATATTATTACTTTTTTTTTTATCTCGGTGATGTTCTTTAGTGAGTTCTTTAGTCCACATCCTTTATGTATTGTTGTTTTCGTCCTGCAATGTAGACAACTTTTACACTTCATATCATGTTGGTTATACTATGGTTTTTGATGTTTACTTTTACCTATAAGGATTCAACACTCATTTAGTTGATTATAGTATAGTATTTCATGTTCTTTGTACTTTCATTTTTTTACAGGGAACTGACGTACATGTCATTGTGCCTACAACGTATTTGTCGGCTTTCAATACAATGTTAAACGTGGATCACACATACACTATATCAAACTTCAAGGTTGCGGCTAATGATTTGGTATTCAAGCCTTCTTGCCACCAGTATATGGTGAAGTTCACCGGAGGAACGTCCGTCAGTGATGTTGACAAACATGTCATTCCACCAAAAATAACCCACTTCACCAGTTTTGATAATATCATGACTGGGCGTTTCAAGAAGGATGTACTCATAGCTTACAATGTTTCATTATGCACGTTTCCATCATGTTTTTCTTCATATTTTTGTTATAAATTTTGATTCTTATAATTTTTTTCCATACATCATAAGAATAGTTAATGGTGTAGGTTTCATATAGACCCACACAAGTGGTAATAAAAGGCAGGCCAATTTTATCCTCCGGGACAACACATAAGTTTCATGATCATCCAATACCAATATATTATGCATCCACTATTACTTCCTCTAATGTTCACAATGTTATAGCCATTCTAACACTTTTTGTAGAAAAAATACCATCAAATGTACTCTTTGAGAGACCTATGCTTCCCAATTCATAAAATTCAACCAAGACAGGGTTAATACATCTGGCCCAACTGTTGTTTTACTTAAGTATGCCAAAGTGAAGGAATAAGGTTATTATTGTTGTCATGCTTTTATCATATATCGTGACCTAGTTTTAAAAGCTTATATACTCATTCTCCCCTATGTCTTATGTAACGTAGGAAAATATCCACTTTCTGTTACTAACACATACAACGTAACTAAATTGTCGATCAATGCTGATATTACATGAATCAACAACTTTATAAACAAGTGGAAATTACAACACATGTTTTGTTTTGTCTTGCAAACAACTTCTTAAAATTTCTATTTTTTGCGTTCTACTTGCTTTGTACACTTTTGATGTAGCATCTCTAAGGTCTCCATGGTTAATGTATCGGGTCAACTATCCTTACATTCGCGTGTCTATTTCCAAAACAATGAAAATTCTCAGCAATATCCTTTTCATAAATTACTTTCAAAGGCTATTGTGCTACCTCTCAATGACATTATTAAACTTCGCGAGGTATACATTACTTCTAACTATTATATACATGGAGTAAACAACTTATTTATACTTATATTGTTTATCTACATTCACAAGCGTTATTGTTTAAAATAAACACATATTACATTATGTGCAACTGTAGCTACTACTAAAAAGCTCATTGCATCATAATATGACGGGTATTATCAGGCTTGCCATGAGTGCCCGAAGGTTGCTCGCGATGACAAACCTTCTTTCATGTGTGAAAGTGGACATTCGACTGAGGCTTAGATATTTAGGTACCATACCTGGACATTACAATGACACAATAGAGTTGTATTCAATTATTTATGTACTATTGAATGTTAACCCAGTTAGGTGCGCCACGTTAGGTACAAAATAGAAATTGATGTTGGGAATTCTCGAAAATGTTATAAGTTTGTTTTCTTGGACAGAGAATGCTCACAACTTTTGGGTGTATCTATTGCTCAAATGTGTGATACAGCGATAAAAGTTAACTCCTAATTATAATTTTAAATACTTAATAATGGCCTCATATACTTTGCTGATTGGTAATGATAATACTTGCCACTGTAAGATGGAATTACTGATCCCTTAGAGTTCCCTTTGGCACTTGATGTGATGTTGGGTTTGGATTTTGCCTTTAAAGTTAAGTGGCAGCCGCAGTGAGAGAGTTGCTTTATTATCATGATTCTTCAGGATGAGCCTTTCATCAGACAACTAAAGTATCCATGGGAACCAAGCCAAGTATTGTATACTCCTTTTTAAAAATGCCTAAGAAATTTGAAGACATATTACAATTTGTGATCCTTCTACTCTTTTGACACAAAGGTAACAACGTTTCAGCCACCTGTAGCATCATAACTATTGCAGGTATTCTCACAGTTTATCCGTGCACTTAGTCCTAATTGATTTTAGAAATTAAAATGTTTAACCAAATGATAGTTTGATATTATTTTTACTCTTTAGATTAAAGAGAGTGTTGATGAGAAAAAGTCTGATGGTGTTGAAGAGTGGGAAGTTGTTACAGTGTGTTATATAACATATGTCACGCTATATTTTTTTTAATGTTTTTATTGTGTTGTTCCATAATTTTTATTCATTTTACAAATTTTTCAATAACAGGATCTCAAAATTACATGTAAGCATAACCCAGATCCAATCACACCAACTACAAAGAGACAAAATCTGGATGGTTTAAGTGAATCTACAACATTGGTCAGCTTGTGTGATGGAGAACTCTCCTCAACCAAACTTAAGAAGATTATCAAGTTAGAGTAAGTGGATTATAATTTAGTTGTACCCACGTAAATCGTTACATGAGTTCGACATGTAGTTTTATGGTTTCAACATGTTTTGGAATTTGTTCCTGTAATATTTTCTATTTGTGTTTCACTAAAACTAATTTGAACCAACTATTTGATCTCATGTTAAACATGATAAAAATGAAATATTATGACTTTTAATGTGATGAAATTTCATTTCTGCCCTTGGGCATTTTAGTTGTTTCAGCATGTTGTACTGCCATGCCTTATATTTAATGGACCCTATTACTGCACGTTTCTGTGGCACATGCCCGTTAACTTAGGCCAACGTATCAAACTGTGGGGGACATAAAACACTACAATCCTTCTTTCTTCCTCACAAGTATGTTCATACCAAATTTCTTTCAAGGACCTAACCATCTAAGTAACCATGAGATATATTGAAGGGGAGTTCTGGGAAATTTTTGACAGCAGGCCATTGATGTGTTCCTTTAAACCCGTTGTAGTTTAAAATGTTGTATGCTTCACTAATGTTTTTCCTATTCTTATATTATATGTTTTTCCTTCAAAACTTTTCACATCAACTTACCTTTTTCATTTTTTTCCGAACTGAGTTTCAATATATATGTATACATATTTGTATATAACGATACTAATCTCTTGGAAATCGACCCTCATTTCGTACATCATGTTGGTCATGATCTCATTACCGATTGGAAAATCTATGATGGTATCTATGAATTTGTTGTTCAATCAAATGGAAGTATGGTTGATCCACTCATTATAACTGGTTGGGCTGAATTCATGCATTACCTGGCTTTGCCTTACAAATATCGTATGGTAGATCTACAATACTATGGTGATGGTTTATTTTTGTTTATATCTATTGAAGACAAATAACTTCAATAGTCAGACTTTCCATAATTTCACACGTTAGTAATATGTGATTCTAACAAATTGTATTTTGAAATTGTTCTTTCTAGAAACACAAATAGATTTGGTCAATGACCTCTGGTATTTATACTTTTTTTTATCATTTTGTTCATTCTATTTTTTTCAATATATTCTTTTTTAACATATTTCAATTTGACCGATTTTGTTTTCAGAAGTTGAGTGCAACCTTCCTTCATCAACTGATGTATAGAGATATCTCATTCCTTATATTAATAGGCCCTGATAAATTTTCGGTTAAATGCAAGCTATGATATCTTACTGAAGGAAAAAATTCATTTGAGTTGATCGAGGGTTGGGCTATTTTCCTAAAAAACAATGGGTTTGAAGATGGACAGGTACTTATATTTACATTTCATAACATTGAACTTAGTTTGATTGTTATAGTTGTCAAGGTTATGTTTTAAACTTATCTGATATATTTAATCTTCAAAGTGCCATCAATTTGTTTGGAAGTTTTTTTTTCTCTCCAGAATTGTAACCCATGGCCTATGCTATTATGTATATGCATCTATCTTTCTCTAATTTCTTTTACTGCTTTGATAGGAAAACACACCCAACATCTCCTCAAATGTCATTTCTAATACTATTATTATATTATGTACCACCTTATACACCACTATCACGGATTACCTACTGCTTCCCAATGTATCCAAATATTTTAACTATTTTATTGATGGTTGTTGCCCAAACAACCTGACAAGAATATTTCTCAAAACTTTTTAACAAGTTCACCTAAATATCAATATTATTTCAAATTTTCGTTTACTACGGGAACTCAAATTATTTGAACTTCTACTGTAAAAATAACTTTCCCATGGCTAATACTCTAGTCAGTTAACTGCAAACTTTCCACAGTTGCAACAATTGTCCGCCTTTGTCCAGGTTTGTCAATGACTATACCATATTTATCGTTTTAAATTACAACTTCATCTCCTTAAATTTGTTTAATCGTTATCCTTCATTCTCTATTAATTGTTTTTCTTTGTCAAGTCATGTAAGATAACTAAGCCTCTACACCACCTCATGATTTCGATATGGATACATATACTTTTATTGCCAATGCCACACCTGCTTCAATTGCAAGAAAGAGGAGGAGGATAATATTAAATAAAAGGAGAAGCTCACGTAACGGGCCTAACAAAGAAAATGTGTTAGACAATATTAGCGATCTAGAAGGGGGGGGGGGGGGGGGGAATAGATCAGTTTTGAAATTTAGTGCTTTTTAAAAATGTTTTCAACGGTTGCGGAAGCACCCTAGATTGTAATCGTCTAAACGATCCGTTAATGGAAAGACCGGATATGCGTGAAACCAAATGGAATTACTTAAGATAGAGATTATCAACCCTGTCTAAATCAATCGATTAACCACTATGATCCTTGATATTGTTACCTCTAATAATGCTTAACACAATAAGAGATCAGGTAAATTATTACTAAGTTTGTATGAAATAAATTTTATCGAACACTTGAATGTGCAGAATTTTACTCAGTTGTAATCCAAGTGATTGCAACAATTTATCTAACAATTACTATGCACACCAATCAAGCGATATTGATTCTATGATTAATTTCATACAAAACATAATTACTGCAGAATTTAAAGAGTTAAGAGATAGAGAGAACAAGACTGGATTTGTTGAGGCAGTTCCCCTGTCGTCCTCGCTTAGGGTATGTCTACCATCAATTCTAAATCTAGAATTGAGATGTTTGTATTAACACGTTGCAAATTCAATACAAGAGAACAAATGATCACCACCAATTAATCCCTAGAGTTGTTTCAGATCCTATTCTATTCTCTCCCCATGATTCGAGTTGAACCAAGTCCTTTAAGTGCTTCGAACAAACCTCTATTTACTGCTACCTTATTGCAAGAACGCCACATTCTCCAAAACTTCAGCTCAGATGATTTCAAACACAATCCACTTGAACCCTGAGTTTTCTTCACAATCCTCCGGTTATCGCTACTTGTTTGGCCGAACCTTCCGTTCTTCAAACGTTTCACTCGGCTGAATCTGCGAAGCAAAGGTTAGTGCAAAAACCCCTAATTCTTGGAGGATAAAATCTCAATGGTTTTATTCAAGAAAAACCCACACAAAGTCTCAACCCAAACTAAGATAATCCAATCTTATTTGAACATTATCACAATAGCAATGCACAATGCTCAACAAAGATTATTATGTGTGATTATTGAGAAATGCAATGAAGAATGAAGATGATGAGCACTTTGGTGTATATCTTTCACTTTTCTTGTTAAAATGTTGAAGAAGAGACTCTAGAATATTTATATGATGCATGGACAAAGTAACAAACATAACAAAATAATTTTGCCAAAATGCACAACAGAAAATTGAGTGCCAACAACGACCAGTCGACCTGTTCACACTGTTGAGTCGACTCAAACAGGTTGAGTTGACTCGTGACTCAACCCGTTCAGACCTGTGGCAACATGGTTTGAATGAAACAGACAATGAGTCAACTCAATGAGTCGACTCAAACAGGGGATGAGTCAACTCAAAATTCTTAAATTGTCAAAAATGAGTTTTTGATATTTTGGTCAATTCAAACCATTTTCTTATGAACCTAAGGTACCAATGATGATCAAGTGCAATATTCACATCTATGAAATGCTCCTATATGCATGGACTCATTTCACTTATACTTTGAGCATGTTGGAGGATGAATGCATTTTATGATATGATGACACCGTCTAAAGCACAGATTATGAGAAACTAAGAAGGTTTGACATCATTAAAATAAGGAAAAGGGATCTTTTCCTCACATACTCCCCCCTTTTGATGATGGAAAACCGTGGCACAATCGTGTACTTTGATAGACATCCTCCCCCTGATTTTATGCATGCCTTCAAACATTTTGCTAGTCTAAATCAGCTAAATCAGCTATTGTGTTTCCATTGCTTCTCCCCTTTTGACAACATCAAAAAGAAACAATGAAACAGTCAACATGATATAAAGATATTCATAAGCACTTAGTCAACAACTTTGCAACATATAGACATTAACAACCATGCACATAACATGAAGTCAATGGAAGAAGTATAGGCATAAATGTTACAAGGAGTAAAAGAAAATAAGTAAGTAAGATTTGCATAATTGTTCAACATAAACTTTAAGACAAATAAGTAAGTACAATAACATGAAAACATAGGGAAATGAAAATGCATGTTAAATATGATACCTAAGCAAGTTCAAGCATAATTCAAGCATAGAAATGGATCACATTTAGTTCAAACCAGAAAATGAACATTAAGAATTACATAGAACAAGTATATACATACAATATAGGTCAAGTGGATAGGAACGATATTACCTCCAATGGTGATAGACGACGAGTTCCCTCACATAGCCGCACTTATAAATCAAGGAATAGACAGGCATAATATATGTATTTAAATGTGATCCGAGATATCGAGAACACCAAGTTCCCTACGGATGTGGAAGAAAGACTCTATCGCAAGTGGTTTTGTGAAGATATCGGCAAGTTGATTTTTGCTATCAACATGCTCGAAGACAACATCACCCTTCTCAACATGATCCCTAAGGAAGTGATGCCGAATTTCAATATGTTTAGTGCGCGAATGTAGTATAGGATTTTTGGTTATATTGATAGCACTTGTGTTGTCACAAAAATGGGAATACGTTAAAGTTAAATATTGAAGTCGAGTAATTGTTGTTTGAGCCAAAAAAAATTGAGCACAACAATTACCAGCTGCAACGTATTCCGCCTCAGTTGTTGACAAAGCAACTGAAACTTGCTTTTTGTTGTGCCAACTCACTAAGGAATTTGAATAAAAATGACAAGTGCCACTAATGTTTTTCCTATCTGATTTGCAACCAGCAAAGTCGGAATCGGAGTAACCAAACAACGAGAAATCACTTCCCTTAGAGAACCAAAGCCCATACTTTGAAGTACCACAAAGGTATCTAAGTATGCGCTTGACGGCTTTTAAGTGTGATTCTTTGGGACATGATTGATACCTAGCACACATGCATACACTAAACATAATGTCTGGTTGAGATGCGGTAAGATAGAGGAGAGATCCGATAATACCTCTATTCCTTTTGATATCTACGGCCTTACCATTTTCATCCCGATCCATATTAACAGCGGTAGGCATTGGAGTGTCGATTAATTTGGAGTTTGCCATATCGAAGCATTTAAGTAGCTCATTACAATACTTTGTTTGGCTCACGAAAGTTCCTTCTTCAAGTTGCTTGATTTGAAGTCCGAGGAAGTAATTTAGCTCTCCCATCATGCTCATTTCGAATTCTCCCTGCATCAACTTAGAGAACTCCTTGACCAAATTAATGTTAGTAGATCCAAAAATAATGTCATCTACATAGGCTTGAACTAAAATGGAGTGTTTTGTTGGTGTAAGCCCTAGAGGCCAATACTTTTAGTACTTGTATCGAATTATTTATTAATAATAAAAGGCTTTTTCTTTATTATGTTTGTTTAATAAAGTCCCTAGAATAGCTAGTCCGTTTAATGTATCAAGTGTGACTTGACCATGAGATCACATTAAACATAAGGACAATGTTCTTAAAGTATCTGTAGTCGAGCTTTATTGTGAAGTGGGATAACATTAAAGCATTAAGACTATTATGTATATAGACTGATGATCACATCTCATGGATCATGGATAAGGAGTTATCAAGTCTTAAACATAGGTATGAATATTAAGAGTAATATTTATACTGGATTGACCCGCTATGAGAATACTATATAGAATGTTATCCAAAGTGTCATAAGTTATTCTCATGGTGAGAATGGTGTATACCACCCTTCGACCTGAAACCACTATGGACCCTAGATGTAAAGTCGAGTGTTTATTGCTGATCAAACGTTGTTCGTAACTGGATAACCATAAAGATAGTTGATGGGTACTCCACGAAGCATGCTGAGGGACATGAGTGACCTAGATGGAATTGGCCCATCCTGCATAACAGGATAAATGTCTATGGGCCCAATATTGAACTGGACAAGGATGACACGGTCTATGCCTTGTGTTCAATATAGACATAAGGGCAAAAGGGTGATTATACGCATAAGTATTATCACAGAAGGAATTGTCAGATCACATGACATTTTCGTGTCTTGGGTAGCAGTGGTGTGTTGCTAGATACCGCTCACTGTTTATTATGTTAAATACGTGATTTAATATAATTGTCAATGCCGCGAAAACCTACAGGGTCACACACAAATGACGGATTGATGAGAGATAGAGTAACTAAGGAACACCATAAGGTACAGTGTACTTAAGTGAATTATAGAACATCGTAAGGTACGGTGTACTTAATTAGAATACGAAATATGGTAAGGTACCATGCGCTTAAGTGATTTTGGTCATATTATAAGATATGGGCCACATACACTTAATTGGCTTTTTAGCTGAAGCACACACAAGTGGTTCTATAAATAGAACCCTTGTGCAGAAGCATTAATTGCGGTTGCATTTTCGTTTTCTTTCTCTCTCTCTCTCTCTCTCTCTCACTCAAATCCTTCATTCATAACAGCTAGCACTGAGACTGAAGGAATCCGTTCGTGTGGACTGAGTAGAGGCGTTGTCGTCGTTCAACGTTCGTGATCGCTTCGTAGATCTGCATCAAAGGTTTCAACCGTCACAAGAGGTAACTATTCTATCACTGATCATGCCCATTCGTAAGGATCTCTAAAGGAGAAAATTTTAATTTCCGCTACATTTTGGATCGCGAATCTCCTTCATGTTTTCCTTGACGCCTAATAGAAAGGGTAGTATCAACCTTCCCTCTTGAGAATCCTTGTTCTAGTAGAAATTTTCTAAGACGCTCATACCATGCCCTATGGGCTTGTTTGAGGTCGTGCAAAACCTTCTTGATCATATAAACATAGTTGGGATGCTCATGGTTTTCAAAGCCGGGAGGTTGAGATACATAGACCTCTTCATTTATATGACAGTTAAGGAAAACGCTCTTGACATCCATTTGAAATAATTTGAAATTTTGAGAACAAGCATAGGAAAGCAAAAGGAGTATAGCCTCGATTCGGGCAACCGGAGCATAAGTTCCCTCATAGTCTATGCCTTCCTCTTGTTTATACCCTTGAGCAACAAGGCGCTCCTTGTTGCGAGTTATAACTCTGTTTTCGTCTAACTTATTCCTAAACACCCATTTAGTGTCGATTACTCGATGGTCTCGCGGAGGGGGAACAAGATGCCACACCTCATTTCGTTTGAATTGATTAAGTTCCTCTTGCATCACTAAAAACCAATGTTCATCGAGTAATGCATCTTTAGAGTTTTTAGGCTCATTTTGAGAGACGAAAGTGAAATGATAACAAAAGTTACTTATCTTTGACTGTGTGGTAACTCCCTTTAAGATATCTCATAGAATATTATCGATGGGATGATCCTTAGAAGGTTTCCATTCCAAAGGAAGATCATTGTTATTAATCGAATGATCCTCCTCTTTCTTTTCGGAAATTTGATCCGACTCCTCCTCAGCTTTTTCTGGATGGGGTTCAACATGCTTTTCTTCTTGATCTTTTATTATGTCTTCCGAAGGAACACCTGCACCATCAACAATAATACCTTCTCCGACAGTTTTCAGATAAGATTCATCAAAGGAAACATGCATAGATTCTTCAACAATAAGTAACCTTTTGTTGTATACTCTATATGCTTTACTAGAATGAGAGTAATCTTTTGAAAATTTGATTTTGGGAAGACCAACCACTAGATATTTTGCGACAACTTTATTTAGCAAGTCAAAGTTGGCATGCGCTAATCGCCTATGCCAAAGCCACGAGTCTTCACTCATGGAGACGGGACATTAATCGCTAGTCAAAGATACTTCATTCAAGTTAAGCATGTATGCATTAGTTTCCCTCCAACCCTTAAGCACATCATTCTTATTATCATTATGTTCAATCATGCAACAATCTTTTGAAAACGAGACTTTATATCCTTTGTCACATAATTAGCTAATACTAATGAGATTGTGCTTAAGGCATTTAACTAAAAGGATGTCTGAGATAGTAGTAGAGGAGGGATTACTTACACTACCTTTTCCGAGTATATCTCCCTTGTTATTATCACCGTAGGTTACAAACCATTTCTTCTTAGCCACAAAGTCAAAGAACAAGGAAGTGTCACTCGTCATGTGTCTTGAGCATCCACTATCGAGAACCCATGTTCTATCCGTATCCTCAAGACATTCCACCTACAAATTTAAACAAGGGAAGGAGGTACCCAATTTTCATTGGGTCCTAGTGTGTGAGTGAAACTTTGGTTGCATTTGGGAAACCATTGAAAAATGCCTTTAGGGACTAGAAATCTCTTAAATCGACATTTAGCAATAGTATGTCCCCTTTTGTAACAATATAGACAATTTAAGTTAGGATGAGAGTTGATTTTGCTAACTCGATCCTTTACCACATAAGTGTATTTTTGATAAGGATTATTCATGTCACTTCTAAAATGTGATTGATCAATAGCAAAGGTAACTTTAGGTTGTAAAGCCTTGTCTAATTTGGCTTAAAGAGTTCTAACCTTTCTTTGCCAAATGTGACATGTTTCACATCCGGACCATCCAAACCAAAATCCCTTATCATCTCCAGTTTTGCCTTTAGTAACCTCTATCATTGATTTCTTGAGGGTTTCTAATTCCTTTTCGGAATCAGAAATCTTTTCTAAATAGCAGAATTTTCTTATTTGAGGCTAGACGTTTGAAAGCTTCCTTGGCCTAATTGTGTAGAATACTAAAGGCATTTCCCAAATCACAATAAGACATTTTATCAACATGATCATATTTAGAATGACTTATATTCTTTTTCTTCTTCCGATGAGTTGTAATACAAAGATTGGCATTTTCTTCTTCATCACTTGATTTATCATCGCTTAAGGAATCACTTTCGCTCTCCCATGCAATGTACGCTCTTCTAGCTTTGCTAGATTTGTTGTGACATTTGTCTTTTCCTTTGTCTTTCTTCAGCAAGGGACAATCCGGCTTATAGTGACCGGCCTTTCCGCAATTTAAGCATGATCCTTTTGACTTAGTTGTCTTACCTTCCTCTTGATTTGGGAATTTTGTTTATCTTCTATAGCTGATAGGATTTTTAACCGAATGTTGGACTTCGTTCTTTCTAAGGTATCGGTTATACCTCCTTACGAACAACCACATGTCATCATTCGAATCTTTATCGTCATCACTTGATTCACTTTCACACGTATCTTTGGTGTCACTACGCCAAATAAGGGAAAAGAGGACGCTTTTTTTGGCCTATAACAGCGCTTTAAAGCGCCCTCTAATCTGGCGCTGGCATAGGTAAAGACAACGCTTTTTTTCCTAGTGAAAGCGCTGTCTAAAGTGGCTCTTTAAGCCCTTTAAGGGCCACTTTAGAGGGCGCTTTTTAAAAAAAGTGCCCTCTAAAGTGGAAACATTTAAGGGTTTAGAGGACGCTTTTACTGGAAAGCGCCCTCTAAAGTGGAAACTTTTAAGGGTTTAGAGGGCGCTTTCCAGTAAAAGCGCCCTCTAAACCCTTAAATGTTTCCACTTTAGAGGGCGCTTTTTTTAAAAAGCGCCCTCTAAAGTGGGTGGTTATTTAATTTTTTTTTTTTAAAAAGCGCTATATTTATTTATTTATTTTAGACAACCTGTATATTGAAGCAGTACACCCAAAACTATATAATTTGAAGCCCTTTTTCACACATTGCATTCAACAAGCCTTATATACAACAATCCATACATATACAACAATCCACTGATATATAATCGTTTAACTTCTAAAGATTCTATATACAACCAATTCATAACTTAAAAAGAAATAAAACTAAGTAGCAAAAGCATCTCTGAGATGTATGTTTTTTTGCTAGCAGCAGTCTTCTTAGCAACAACCTCTTTTTGTTCAATATCAATAGCATGAACCTAAAATATCATAAAATTAGTTAGGTGATGTATAAGATCAAGAATTAACATTTTCTATGCATAAATATCATATAATTGTGTTTATACCTTTTTTTTTTATGCAACTGACTCGATTTGCTGCGTAATCCCCTTATATTTTTTGTCTCTTATCTTTTGAAGATATAATTGATATTTGTTTAGATGGACATGTTCCATTGTCATAGAGGGATACTTTCAAATATCCAGCATCATCATCTACGCGAATGAGGCTTGACGACAATGGAACATCTCCATCTAAACAAATATCAATTGATACTTTCGAGTATCCCTTGCCCCTTGCACGAATGATTGACTTCATAATAGCCATTTTACCTGTAATAAAGAAAACAATTAAAATCAGATGACAAATGTAAAAACAATTAAAATCATAAAAGTCATTTTACCTGTAATAAAGAGCACAATTAAAATCATTTGACCTGTACCTTTTTCACTAAGTTCTCTTTCTTTTCTTGGTTGGAATATGTTCTACATGTCTCTTAACAACACGGACGGTTGGATTGATCCAAATACCCTCATTATGATCATTTCTAATATATGAATCATTTGATATAATATTCTCATCTTGATCATTTCTGGTAAACGATTCAATCTCAACATCAATATCACCTTGATCTCCAGTGTTTTCATCAATTACTTTGTTGGAAAAAAGAACTATAGACCATTTCGTACTTTTCGGATCATTGACATAGAACACTTGTCTAGCTTGAGAGGCTAGAATAAAAGACTCATCTTTGTATCCCACCCTATTAAGATCCACTTGCAAAAATCCTGACTTATCCATTCGAATGCCGTTATTATTTTCAACCCACTTGCAACCAAATATAGGAATCTGAAACTTCTCATAATCAAACACCCAAATGTGCTCGATAACACCAAAATACGACAGATTTGCAAATTTGGGGTTTAAGTCCTTCACACTTGATATGTGCATTGCTTCAGCTACCACGGTGACACCACTATTCTGCATAGTACTTTTATCATCTTGTTCTTTGGTATAAAATGTGTATCCATTAATCGCGTATGCGCTATAAGAAAAAACATGGAAACTTGGACCATATGCTAAGCATCTCAACCTTTCTGTTATTGAAGCGGGATCTGAATAATACTTTGAATAAATATGATCCTTAAACCAAGGTATAAAACATCGATTGTGCTCTCATACTATCCAATTTTCATTTCTATTGGGATTTAAACCTCGGAGAACATCCTTGTGAATTTCAACATACGGCTCAACCTCATTCTCATTGTGCAGAACATACAAATGCACTTGATCCCGTTCGACCCTTGATACTGCCACGATTTTATTTCCAATTAGATTTTTTCCTTCTTTCTTTTCGACAAGCTGAGACTTGGGGAGTCCGATTGACTGAACATTAGACAAATATTCAGTACAAAACTCAATCGCTTCTTCAACAATGTATCTTTCAACCATACAACCTTCTGGTCGACTTCGGTTCTTCACGTACCCTTTTAATATTTTCATATAACGTTCAACAGGGTACATCCATCTCATATAAGCTGGTCCACACAATTGTGTCTCTTTCACAAGATGAACAACTAGATGTACCATTATGTCAAAAAATGATGGAGGAAAAAACATTTCAAGCTCACACAAAGTAATAACGATTTCTTTTTGCAACATTGGTAAGATCGCAGGATTGATCACCTTACTGCAAATTGACTTGAAGAAAGAACGCAACTTAGTTATAGAGCTTCTTACTTTTTCTGGAAGAATAGAACGTATACCTATTGGGAGAAAATGTTCCATTATAACATGGCAATCATGGGTCTTTAAACTCTTTAACTTGAGGTCTTTCATAGACACAAGTCTTCTAATATCTGAAGAGTACCCTTCTGGAACTTTAACTTCACTTAGAAACTTACACAATGTTTTTTTCTCCTTTCTAGATAGAGTATAAGCAGCAGGCGGTAGATATGTTCGTTTTCCTTTCTTCAAGGGTCCTAATTCAGTTCTTATTCCCATCGCTATCAAGTTCTTTCTTGCCTTAAGGCCATCCTTAGACTTTCCTTGTATATTGAGTAACGTGCCAATAACACTTTCAAATACATTTTTTTCAATATGCATAACATCAAGAAAATGTCTCACATACAAGGACTTCCAATACGGCAATTAAAAAAAAACTGACCTCTTCTTCCACCCACTTTTGACAAGTGTGTGGGCAAAAGGCTTGCCAAACTGAGTATCCAAATCTTTCACCTTTTCAAAAATTTGATCACCCGTCAATATAGGTGGAGCTCTGCCTTGTTCTGTCTCTCCATTGAACGCCTTTCTCCATCCACGGTAGTGATGATTTGAATTTAAGAATCTCCGATGACCGAGAAAGACATTCTTCTGACCAAACTCCAAGCGCTTCCAATCTGTTTTATCTTCACAAATAGGACACGCACATTGACCTTTTATGCTATACCCTGATAGATTTCCGTATGCTGGAAAATCATTAATTGTGCCAAACAACATCGCCCTCAAGTTGAAACTTTCTTTCCTATATCCATCATAAACCTCCACACTGGTCTCCCACAAAATCTTTAAATCTTCGATTAAGGGCTTCAAGTACACGTCTATGTCATTCCCTGGTTGTTTAGGTCCAGAAATCAACATAGACAACATCATGTACTTACGCTTCATACATAGCCATGGAGGTAGGTTATAAATCATAATAATCACAGGCCATGTACTGTGTGAGATACTCTGGATACCGTGTGGGTTCATTCCATCAGTAGATAATGCCAAGCGAAGGTTTCTTGATTCTTCTCCAAATTCAGGATAATCATTATCAATTTTCAACCACTGTGGTGAATCTGCCGGATGTCGATACTTTCCATCTATAATTCTTTCATCTGCATGCCAGGTCAAGTGTCTTGAATCAGTTTCACTACGAAACATGCGTCTAAATCTCGGAATAACAGGAAAATACCACAAGACTTTTGCTGGAGACAACTTGTTCTTAAATCGCGAGACACCGCATTTAGGACACTCATTTAACGATGCATACTCATTTCGAAACAAAACGCAATCGTTTGGACATGCATGTATCTTATCATAGCTCATGCCAATAGAGCATAACATCTTTTTGGTCTCATATGTTCGATTGGGAAGAACATTATCCTCAGGAAGCATATCTTTCAAAAGGGCTAATAACTCTGTGAAACTTTTATCCGACCATCCATTGCCCGCCTTTAAGTTGTACAACTTTAATACCGCAGACAATCTTGTGAATTTAGTGCAACCATCATACAAAGGTTTCTCTGCATCACTTACCAACCTCTCAAACATTTTGGGACAATCCTTAAGATCTCCTTCAAGTGCTTCTGCAATCTCTTCAACTCGATCACAATCGTATGTATCTGCGCCACTATAGTTTGAGGCATAGGTCGTACTATCACCCGGTTCAACATTCTCGTTACTTTTCTCACCATGCAAATTCCAACATGTATAACTTCGATCAATTCCATGCCTCATTAGATGCGATGTCAACTGAACTGCGTTAACCCGTTTCCCATAACAACAACCCAAGCAAGGACATATCATTCTACTGGGGTCTTCGGCATGCGCAACGGAAACTTAACGAATTCTGATACCCCATTCTCGTACTCTCTCGACAATCGATTGGAAGACATCCATGTATTATCCATTACTAATTAGAATAAATAAAAAAACAATTTCAGAAGAGTTCAAACACATTCGGACCTAGGTTTCTAATGATACTGGTGTTGACACAAAATCAGATGTTCATAGGTCGTATAACCCTAACTACTGGGTAATGTAGTCCCATTGCATGCGCTAAAACAAAGCTAAAACAAAGCAATAGTAAACGCGCAGCTAAAACAAAGCAATAGTAAAACAATAACATAAAACTGAAATTGGGCAAAGCTAAAACAAAGCAATAGTAAAAGTAATAATGTATGCATCGTGTACCTTTGATTGGTAGAAGGATGAAATGCGCAGTAATAATGTAGATCTAACAGAGGTGGAAGGAAAACGCCTTAGAACCCTAACGTGAAAAAGAACGAAAATAACAGAGAGTGAAATAACAAAACGCGCAGTATGTTATAATTTTAATGTTTACTAAAGGGGACCTCAGAGGGCGCTTGTGGAAAAAAAGCGCCCTCTAAAGGGGGCCTAAGAGGGCGCTTATGGAAGCGCTCTCTAAGGCTTTCCAGAAGCGCTTTATAAGCTGGAAATGCACATGGACTTATAACAGCGCTTTATTAAAAGCGCCCTCTAAGGTATCTCCTCCTTATTTTTTCGCTTCACCTTAGAGGGCGCTTTATTAAAAAAGCACCCTCTATAGGGGGCCTAAGAGGGCGCTTATGGAAGCGCTCTCTAAGGCTTTCCAGAAGCGCTTTATAAGCTGGAAATGCACATGGACTTATAACAGCGCTTTATTAAAAGCGCCCTCTAAGGGTAACCTTAGAGGGCGCTTTCTAAAAAGCGCCATGTATTGTTGTCCCTCTATCTCCTCCTTATTTTTTCGCTTCACCTTAGAGGGCGCTTTATTACAAAAGCACCCTCTAAAGTGCGTTGTCTATTGCTCCTTATTTTTTCGCTTCACTTTAGAGAGGGCTTTTGTAATAAAGCGCCCTCTAAGGTGCGCTGTCTATTCCAGTTTTTGGCGTAGTGTGTATGACTTGTATCTTGAAGTCTTTAAAGCGATAGACTCCTTTCGGTGTCCTTAGAGTTCTCCTTCTTTTCCTTTTTTTGACTCTTCTCATGTTTCTCAAGGTTCATGAGCTCTTGCTCATGCTCTTGAAGTTTTCCAAACAATGTTGCCATGTCCAATGTTCTTAGATCATTGGCTTTCTTAATCACGATGACCTTTGGTAGCCAATTCCTGTTAAGACATCTTAAGATTTTATTAGTAGCAACATCATTAGGGGTAGTTCTACCAAGAGCATTTAACCGATTGATTATATGAGAAAATCTCTTTTGCATATCAGTAATGGTTTCACCATCCTCCATATGAAAAAGGTCAAATTCTTAAGTTAAAGTGTTGATTCTAGATAGTTTGACATCATTGGTTCCCTCATGGGTAATTTGCAATGAGTCCCACATAGCTTTAGTACTAGTACAATAGGAAACCCTATAATACTCATCAACACCTAAGGCGGAAATGAGCATATTGTCGCAACCTGAAAAATACAGTGCGCGAAAAAACAACCGGCGAGAGAAAATGACAGAAGAGTCGCCACCGTGCGTTATTCATCCCAAAGGAGGGAAAGGAAACGCTCGAAGTAAACCTGAAAAAGGAAAGGACAAGACGGGGTCTCGCAACCAAATCTTGGGTTCGGGAGTCAGTTATGCGAAGGGAAGGTATTAACACCCCTACGCATCCGTAGTACTCTACGGGATCCACTTTTGTAGTTTTCGTCTAAAGGGTGTGAGTTTATCTTGTGCTGTTTACCAAAAAAAAGGGTTAAATGAAAATGACTCGCGCGGATGTCGCATCCACTGCATACGTATCTCATCTGAATATGAGAATCAGAGTCTTCGTAGCTCGGCTGACCTATGGGTTGGGGGATGTGTGCTCGCTAAGACATCACGTCTTATGCCTACGTATCTCATCTGGAATGAGAATCAGAGCAAGTCGTAGTTCGGCTAACTACGGGGTTATGGATTGGGTTTTGGACGAACGACGTCACTACGCAATCTACCGGATGCTCGACCTTTGGAGACTTACTCGCCTGTAGTAGAAGGAGTAAACGTGTGTTATGGAGAAGAAAAATCAATGAAGGGTTTGTTTGCATTGTAGGAACGCGCATGCAAAAGGGTAATGAGGATAAGACCTCATAGCTCTTAACCCTGGACAAAGGAACCTGCATAAAGTAAACACAAAAACATTGCCTCCTATCGAGGTCTTCCAGCTAGGAAAGCAGTAAAATGCGGGAAAAATGTAAAAGTACCACACGGATAAAGATCCGAAGTAACAGCAATTAGAGGAATGGGAAACCCTGAGATCCTTCCAAGCTAACATCATCAAAGAAAGTGGGTCAGTACAGGTAATCGGAATGAACCTCCAGGGGTTATCCCACAAATAAAGTGGGAATCCACGCAAGTTATCCCTGCAAAAGTCATGTGAGCCCTCACAAAAACTCAACAAAAGGGTTAGTGAAACACCATAAGCATTTTTTTCATGGATAACGGTATGGTTTCAGAAACCTCAAACCTTGTGGCATACACTTCAGAAATCATGTGATTAAACATTCAAGGCATAGGTTTCACCCATTCATAATACATCACACATTTAGAACATTCAAATTGAAGGCGTAAAATAATGGGAATAGGGCAAACCTGATTGGAGAGCTTGATTGAAATTGAGTTGCACCCGTGAGGTCCTTCAGGGTTTGGAGGCTGCTCCGAATTCTCTGTCAGGTTTCTCTTCAGGTTTTGTCCAGGGTTTTGCTCCAAGGAAACCTCAGAGTATTTTGCTTCTCTTCCTTTTTCTCAAGTGAAGCCTTGGTATTTATAGACTGAATTTCATGGTTTTGTGGGCTCAAATGAGAGAGACCCAAGTCCAAAATTATATTTTATTTATTTATTATTATTATTTTTATTTAGTTATTTTTTTGTAAAAAATTATTATTATTATTATTATTTTATTTTTTTTTCATTTTTTTTTCCTTTTTTTTTTCGTTTTTTTTTTTCGTTTTTTTTTTCCGGATCTAATTCTGATTGACATGATGAAATGCAATATGAAATGCTAAATGAATGCATGAATGAGGAGGGCAAATTTTGGGGTGTTACACATATTTCTGGCTTTCCAATCATAGCTATACTTTTTCTCATCTTCTTCATTCCATTGTGCTTCAAGTTTAGGTATAACAAAACCATTTGCATTGGTCATGGTTATTTCCATAGGACCATCTTGGATGACTTTCCATACTTTCATATCAATAGAGTTGATATGGATACACATACAATCTTTCCAATAACTATAGTTTTCACCGGTAAAAATAGGCGTCCTATTGTACGCCCCTTTAGGATCGTTACTCATTTTCTAAAAAGTTATATACGAAGCACTAGATGAACCGACGCTCGTGATACCATTTGTTAGACGATAGTACCGATCTAGAATGGGGGTTGAATAAATCAATTTTGAAATTTAGCGCTTTTTAAAAATGTTTTCAACGGTTGTGGAAGCACCCTAGATTGTAATTGTCTAAACGATCCGTTACTGGAAAGATCGGATATGCGTGAAACCGAATGGAATTACTTAAGATAGAGAATATCAACCCTATCTAAATCAATCGATTAACCATTATGATCCTTGATATCGTTACCTCTAATAATGCTTAACATAATAAGAGATCAGGTAAAATATTACTAAGTTTGTGTGAAATTAATTTTATCGAACACTTGGTATGCACTCCACACCAAGTTTCAATTTCGCTCAAATTGAATGTGCAGAATTTTACTCAGTTGCAACCCAAGTGATTGCAATAATTTATCGAATAGTTACTATGCACACCAATCAAGCGATATTGATTCTATGATTAATTTCACATAAAACAAAATTAGTGCAAAATTTAAAGAGTTAAGAGATAGAGAGAACAAGACCGGATTTGTTGAGGCAGTTCCCCTATCGTCCTCGCTTAGGGTACATCTGCGCTCAATTCTAAATCTAGAATTGAGATGTTTTTACTAACACGTTGCAAAGTCAATACAAGAGAACAAATGGTCACCACCAATCAACCCCTAGAGTTGTTGTAGATCCTATTCTATTCTCTCCCCTTGATTCGAGTTGAACCAAGTCCTTCAAGCGCTTCGAATAAACCTCTGGTTACCGCTACCTTATTGCAGGAACACCACGTTCTCCAAAACTTCAGCTCGGCTGATTTCGAACGCAAGTCGCTTGAACCCTAAGCTTTCTTCACAATCCTCCAGTTACCACTACTTGTTTGACCCAACCTTCCGTTCTTCAAACGTTTCACTCGGCTGAATCTGCAAAGCAAAGGTTAGTGCAAAAAACCCCAATTCTTGGAGGAAAAAAACTCAATGGTTTTATTCAAGAAAAACCCACACAAAGTCTCAACCCAAACTAAGATAATCCAATCTTATTTGAACGTTATCACAACAGTAGTGCACAATGCTCAACAAAGATTATTATGTGTGATTATTGAGAAATGCAATGAAGAATGAAGATAATGAGCACTTTGGTGTATATCTTTCACTTTTCTTGTTAAAATGTTGAAGAAGAGACTCTAGAATATTTATATGATGCATGGACAAAGTAACAAACATAACAGAATAATTTTTCAAAAATGCACAGCAGAAAAGTGATTGCCAACAACGACCAGTCGACATGTTCACACAGTTGAGTCGACTCAAACAGGTTGAGTCGACTCATGACTCGACCTGTTCAAACCTGTGGCAACATGGTTCAAATGAAACAGCCAATGAGTCGACTCAAACAGGGGATGAGTCAACTCAAAATTCTTAAACTGTCAAAAATGAGTTTTTGATATTTTGGTCAATTCAAACCATTTTCTTACGAACCTAAGGTACCAATGATGATTAAGTGCATTATTCACATCTATGAAAATCTCCTATATGCATGGACTCATTTCACTTATACTTTGAGCATGTTGGAGGATGAATGCATTCTATGATATAATGACACCATCCAAAGCACACATTATGAGCAACTAAGAAGGCTTGACATCATTAAAATAAGGATAAGGGATCTTTGCCCTCACAAAATGTACCCTAATCACAACACATTATTTTAATCCCCAATCAAACGGAAGTTTCTGAAGGAGAATTGCGGTCCAAAACGCAACGGAAATTAAAATTTTCTCCTTTAGAGATCCTTACGAATGGTCATGATCAGTGATAAAATATTTACCTCTTGTGACGATTGAAACCTTTGGTGCAGATCTCTTGTGACGATCAAAACCTTTGATGCAGACCCACGGAGCGATCACGAACGTTGAACGATGACAACGTCTCTACTCAGTCCACACGAACGAATTCCTTCAATCTTAGTGCTAGCTGGTACGAATGAAGGCTTTGAGTGAGTGAGAGAGAGAGAGAGAGAGAGAGAGAGAGAGAGAGAAAACGAAAATAATGCAACCGCAATGAATGCTTCTGCACAAGGGTTCTATTTATAGAACCACTTGTGTGGGCTTCAAGCTAAAAAGCCCACTTAAGTGTATTTTGGCCCATATCTTATAATATGCCCAAAATCACTTAAGCCCATGGTACCTTACCATATTTTGTGTTCTACTCAAGTACATCGTACCTTACGATGTTCTATAATTCACTTAAGGGCACCGTACCTTACGGTATTCCTTAGTTACTCTATCTCTCATCAATCCGTTGTTTGTGTATGACCCTGTAGGTTTTCGTGACGTTGGCAATTATATTAAATCACGCATTTAACATAATAAACAGTGAACGGTATCTAGCAACACATCACTGCTACCCAAGACACGAAAATATCATGTGATCTGACAAAACCTTCTGTGATAATACTTATGTGTATAATTACCCTTTTGCCCTTATGTCTATATTGAACACAAGGCATAGACCGTGTCATCCTTGTCCAGTTCAATATTGGGCCCATAGACATTTATCCTGTTATGCAGGATGGGCAAATTCCATCTAGGTCACTCATGTCCCTCAGCATGCTTCGTGGAGTACCCATCAACTGTCTTTATGGTTATCCAGTTACGGACAACGTTGGATCAGCAATAAAGCACTCGACTCTACATCTAGGGTCCATAGTGGTTTCAGGTCGAAGAGTGGTATACACCATTATCACCATGAGAATAACTTATGACACTTTGCATAACTTTCTATATAGTATTCTCATAGCGGGTCAATCCGGTATAAATATTACTCCTAATATTCATACCTATGTTTAAGACTTGATAACTCTTTATCCATGATCCATGAGATGTGATCATCAGTCTTCAAACATAATAGTCTTAATGCTTTAATGTTATCCCACTTCACACTAAAGCTCGACTACGGATACTTTAAGAATAGTGTCCTTATGTTTAATGTGATCTCATGATTAAGTCATACTTGATACATTAAACAGACTAGCTATTCTAGGAACTTTATTAAACAAACGTAATAAAGAAAAGCCTTTTATTATTCGATACAAGTACCAAAAGTATTGGCCTCTAGGGCTTACACCAACAGTTTCTAGTAGGCATACACCACTTTCAGAACATTTTTCAAACTTGACAAATATTGCCCCATTGCAAATGCATCAATTGCAAAATCCAACTCATAAAAGAAGCAGATTACATGGACCTCTAGGAATTAACCTACTTAGGTGTTTCAATGAGACACTTCAACATCAAAACACAATGCATAATGAGGCTCAATCATCCACTGTCGCCAATATTAACAATGGAACTTATAATATCAATACTGCTTCTTTATTCATCTAATGAGGCATAGTCAAATTCCGATGATGATCAAACTTTTCCTGACATCGACAATACTGATGACGAAGGTCCCAATGAACTGTTACTTGATTCACATCTTCAACGTAAGTCTCCTTCTTAAATGTGCAAAAAAGTTCTCAAACAATTTTCATTTGAATCCGTATGTATCTGCAAATGCAGAGTATTCTGATATAGGGGACCATGTATGGGAATGTCCATTTTTCCAAGCTTGTATGTGGTATCAAGAGCTAAAAAAAATACCTACATACCACCGTTCCTGAGTTCCAGGGCTGCTGCAGAAATGGTAAAATTGTACTCCCCTTCTTTCAAGACCCACGACTTTTGTTGTAGCGTCTACTATATAACAATGAAACATGTCCTGAGAGTAAGAACTACCAACACAACATTAGAACTTACAATTCCATGTTTTCCTTCATATCCCCTGGAACGAAATTTGACACCCGACAATATAATGGAGGAGGCCCACCTACTTTAAGACTACACAGACAAATGTGTCATCGAATTGGTGCTTTGCTGCCGAAAATTGGACATCCTCCACAATATGTTAAGCTATATATTTTTGACACCGATAATGAAATTGAAAACATAATGGATTGTTTCAGGTATTTCTATTAAACTCAGTACATCCTATCTATTTTGAATCATGTCCTTTTTCTTACCAATCTACTTTACTACATCACATAGGGATAATAAAGTAATAGTAAGGGACATTGTCAACAAGTTGAAGACTATGTTAGATGAGCACAATGTTCATGCAAAGGCTTTTCAGATGGCACACGATCTTTTGAAAACTAATGCATTCTTAGACTTGAATTTGAAGCTCATTATTGATAGACCACAAGACGGTCATGTGTACAACAAGCCTACCATATCAAAAGTTGATGCTCTAATTATTGGTGATATTGATTCTACATCTCAAAGAGACATTATTGGTTGATGGTTACACAATGATGGAGTCAGAAAGACTTAATTGGTTGTAGAAGAATCAATCTAAATTAAGAGTTGGAAAATATAAACAGTTGAATCACCAATGTGGTAGTAGTCGCCAATCTGAACCAACCAAAAGAGGAAAACGAGTTGTCTCGCTGTCATCTTTTGTTGGGAGCAAGAGATACATGAACCAACTTTATTTTGACGGAATGGATATTTCAAGTAAGTTGGGATTTCCTGATATATTTGTAACGTTTACTTGCAATCCAGCATGGCCTGAAATTTCACGTGTTTTGTCAAACAATAATTTAAAGTCGCATGACATGCCATATATCATTACAAAGGTTTTCAAAATCAAATTTGATGAACTCATGACAAATATAACCAAACGTCATGTCCTCGACAAAGTTTTGGCATGAAGTTTTCTTAACTTTTTTTTGTTTATATTCATCATAATTCATACTAATTCATTATATATGTTCTAAACTGGGTCCCACGGTTTCTTTTATAGTTATGTACACAATTGAATTTCAGAAGCGAGGGTTGCCACATGCTCATATTTAATCTTCTTGCACCCTTAAAGCAAATATCCAACACCTTCTGACATAGATAACGTCATTTATGCTGAGATTCTGGACCCTCTTTTTCATCATGCTTTATACAACTTGGTTAAGGAACACATGATGCATGGACCATGTGGTCTCTCACAAATGACTTCTCCATGTATATAAAATAGAAAATGCTCAAAATAATTCCCCAAGAAGTTCACTGAAGTAACAACAATTGATGCAGAAGGCTATCCACTTTACAAAAGATAATCCAATACCCATGTTATTTGCAAGAATGGCATCACATTGGATAATTGTCATGTTGTACCTTACAATACAAGGTTACTTTTGAAATACCATTCCCATATCAACATGGAATGGTGTAACCAAAGTACATCTATCAAATATCTTTTCAAGTATATACATAAAGGCTATGATAGAATCACAACAACGATAGTCCCTTCTAAGTCAGTTACACCTAATGACAAAGAGCCCGTAGATGAGATCAAATAATATCTGGATTGTAGGTATGTCTCCTCGAGTGAGGCGTGTTGGCGAGTTTATGCTTATAATATTCATGGAAGGAAACATATTATTGAACATATGTTCTATCATTTAATAGGTGAGAAAGCGGTTTACTACATTAATTTCGACCTAATGGAAAATATCTTAGAAAAGGCAACTATCATTGAATCTATGTTCACGACTTGGTTGATTGTTAATGGAAAATATGAAGAAGCCCGATCATTGACATACAGAAAATTTGTATCCAAATTCGTTTATGTAAAGAGAAATAAGATGTGGAAGCCACGAAAAAAAGGGTTCACTATTGGTCATTTGATATGGATTCCACCAACCACTGGAGAACTATTTTACCTACAAATGATGTTGATAGTAGTCAGCGGACCAACCTCTTATGAGGAAATTCAAAAAATTGGAGACACCTAATTTGATACTTTTCGGGATGCATGCTTTACAATGGGCTTCCTTGAAGATGATCGAGAGTAAATTAGGGCTATTAAAGAGGTAAGTGAATGGGGTTCAGGTCATTTTCTTAGAAAACTTTTTGTCGTCATGTTGTTGTAGGGCGTTGTAAATCGGCCTGCTCATGTTTGGAATGAATCATGGATACTATTATCGGATGGTATGTTGCATGCACAAAGACAATTGGCCCAAAATACATGTTAGACACATCTAACTAATCATTTCATTCGTGATATGTTGGCTATTACTCTATCTATCTGTAGTATCAAATCCACAAGAATAAATATTCTTTTGGAAAGAGAATTTCACTTTTGTCAGGAAAATACTTAACTATATTTATAGTTCATTTGAGCAAGCTCAATTGTACTATTACTTAGCCATAATGTCAATGTTGCTCCTATTTTGGACCTCTTCAAAACACTCTGTCATTTCCATCAGCTGCCTCATACAATTATAATCAGTGTCTGTTTGTTTTGTATTGCCAATACTATTTTTTTCCGAGACTTAATGTTGCAAAACATATCTTAGTGTGATTTTTTATTGTGTAATGGTATAATTCCTTGCAAAACTTATATTGTCTGAGTCGGAACTACACTATTTGACTTTAATCGAAATTGAAAAAATACTCCAGTCAAATCGTCGGAGTCTTACAGATTTTAAGTTAATCCCATATCCATAAGAGTATGTTCTATAACAATTAGGCAATCGACTTATATATGAAGAGAGAAATTATGATATGCTAACCATGAAATCCGAATTTATAAATCTCTTCAGTGCACTAACAAGTCTATCTACATGATTATTACCATTTTGCAAATATCCCATATATCCTCACTATTAACATGTTTTTAGGTATTTTTTATACCACGGTTGACATTAATCTTCATAGTGTCTCTCTTAGATGAACAAAGAATGATCTATGACAAAATTATGAAGTATGTCCAAGCTCAAAAAGGTGGTGTCTTTTTCCTACCTGGTTATGGGGGTGCATGTAAGACATACATGTGGAGAACACTTGCAAGTGATTTGAGGTCTAAACATTTTGCAACAAGTGGAATAGCTTCTCTTTTATTACCTGGGAGTAGAACCACACATTCCAAGTTCAAGATACTTGTACCTACTATGGAAAATTGTACCTGCAAGATTAACTACAACGATGATGTTGCAGAGCTTCTGAGGCAGACAGAATTGATTATTTGGGATGCAACACCCATATCACACAAACATGCCTTTCAAGCACTTGGCAGAACATTGAGGGATGTAATAAGTACTACCGTAATTCTGATGATGTGTTTGGTGGGAAGGTAGTTGTATTCGGTGGTGATTTTAGACAGACTTTGCCTGTTGTTCCTAGAGGGAGTCATTATGATATCTTCCACTCTGCGATAAATGCATCTTATATATGGAATTTTGTTCAAGTATTAACATTAGCCAAGAACATGCGTCTGTATTATGGGAAAAGTGAACAAGATAACACATAAAGTGCTAACTTTTCAAATTGGCTCTTGAACATTGGTGAGGGAAAACTTTCTGAACCTAACGGCAGTACAACTGACATTGACATACCCTCGACCTTTTTATAACTAACTACATTGACCTTACCATTGCCATTGTCAATAGTACATACCCTAATTTCATTCATAATTAACAATCTAACAACTACCTCAAAAGTAGAGCTATACTTGCTTCAACATTAGAAGTTGTTGATCAAATTAATGATCACGTCCTTGACTTGATGCCAGGTATTCTTATTCTTCTATTCATTTTAGCTTTTCACTATTTTATGTTCTTTTCACTAATACAATACGTTTTGGTCACTAGGGGACATATGGGACTAATACAACTCACACCCGAGTTCCTCATTTCACTAACAACCTCTGGTTTGCCCAACTAAATTAAAGGTCAGAACACCTACTATGCTTATGCAAAACATCAATCAATATGAAGGTTTGTGTAACGAGACAAGACTAATCATAACAAAGATGGCTAAACATGTTCTTAAAGCGGCCATCATGGCTGGAAAAGGTTATGGAAAATTTATTTACATCCCTAGAATAGATATGTCACCCTCACAATCCCCTTGGCCTTTTAAACTGAACATGCGTCAATTCCCAATAGTGGTCTCATATGCAAAGACGATTAACAAATCACAAGGGAAATCTTTGGATTCAGTTGAACTTTATTTGCCTAGAGATGTATTCACACATGGTCAAATATATGTCACACTATCAAAGGTGTGTTACCACGAAAAATCTCTAAGGCATGCTGAAAGCATAGTTAGTGATAGAGTCCTGTGAATTTGGGGGTTATACCCCATCAAAGGATGAAGAGGTGTTTGAGGCAAGCAATAGTGGAAAAAACACAAGTCAAGGGATGAAGCCGACAAGAGAAGCTTGCTTGGTCGACAGGCCATTCCGTCGACTGAAGTGAAGTCTGAGACTTAAAGAATTTTCTTTTATGCCAAATGCGTAGAGGACAGCGTCGCCCTAAATGTCTAGGCGGGAGAAATTTGAAATTTAAAAAGAACCAGCAGTTACAAGAAGAATAAGAGCGTCAGAATCTGGAGCAGTTGACAACACGTATGTGTAACGGTTTACAAATTGTGTGACATAACATCTGCTAGTTTCTAGGAGTTTTAGCTTATGAACAGTTCCTTTAGTTTATTATAAATAGAATTTCCCACGAGGGGCCCGGGGTGTTCACCTTGTACTAACAAACCACTTGTAAGAAACTTCCCATTCCCAGCGCGAGGAAGCAAGAGTGTTTGAGAGTGCTATGTACGTGAATCACCACATATATTTCAACGCAACTTCCTTACTTTTCAATTGTTCCCGTTGAACATTTTATCTTAATTTCATTTACTTTTGAGTTATCATTTTACATTGTCGTTTACGCTGTCGACACTGATTCTATTACGATAATAGAGTTTACCAAAAGCGTGTTCGTCGTGTACATCTTTTGAATGCTGTAGCGTTGTCGGTCACGAGTCACCTATAGGTTGTAGCATCGTTTAAACCGTTCGTGTGGAAAACCCTACGCTTGTTCAACACTTTGTTAAGAGTCTTTCCTCACAAAGTTGTCTCGTCGAATTGGACAAGCCTCACTTGCACTAGCACATGTCTTAGGATCAACTGGTCGATCCTGCAAGTAACCCTTAGTTTTAAGGCCTAGGGAGGACCAGCAATTGTTTACCAATTTCCACGGTAAACAAAATGGCACGCCCAATGGGACGGTGCTAGTGCAGTTGCAAAATTGCATGAAACTTAGAAGTGGCAAATTGTATAGTAAGCCACGAGAAACTTTGAAAATGTCAGATTCTAACACAGATGAAGTGCCACAAGAGACTTTATCCACTACAGAAACAGTAATCTCACAGGTTGCCACTTTGCCACCGATGACAAGTGCAACCTCAACCATGTCGACCACGGGTGGGGTTGGAACATCAATTCCTCTACCTCCATCGGGGGGTTCAGGATCAACGATGATGACGTTCAGACCTTATGTGCCTCGCTTTGGCACCACAGATCCTCTTTATGGAATGCCGTATTCCTTAATGCCAGGATATCAGTCGACATCAAGTGCAACACTATTTTCAGATGCAAATCCACCCTTGCAAGGATCAACGCAAGGGGGAAACATTAGGACTAATACTCATAACAGAACCATGTCGCTATCGAACACTTCAATAGCGATGTTGAGACAACAAATGGACGATAGTAACCATGAATTGGTTAACATGTTGAGCAACCAAATGGGCACAGTCTTCAATCCAGTTATACAAGAATGTGCTGAAACAAATAGGCAGGTGGCGAATCAATTGACACGCTTGTGCAATTTTTTGGGGGCACCGGGTCGATAGATGGCACAAGTGGTTAGGCAAACTGTTCCTGTGAAGATGGAGATAGGGGCAGCGGAAGATGAGACAGTCCACGAAGGACAAATCATTAGACCTCTTCAAAATCAAGGCGTCGAATCAGGAGTCGCAGGACATAACCAGATGGTATTGGTTAACCGACACCAGGATGCTGATCAAATTGTCGATCAACATCGACAAGAAGACTTAGCAGTGGAAAATAATTTGACAACTATTGTCGAAAGGATTATGGCCAGAAATGGTATGAGTGCTACGTTGCAAAGGCCATTATACGCCTCCCCGTTAGCCGAGTTTATTCTCCAAGCCGAGGCGCCCATGGGAATGAAAGTGCCTAAGTACACTAAATATGGGGGAGAATTTGGTGATTTGGCAATAGAGCATGTTGCCAGATACTTAACAGAGTCAGGAGATCTAGCTCATAATGAGTGTTTGAGAGTAAAAAACTTTCCTTCCTCTCTGACTAAGGCTGCCTTCACATGGTTTACCTCGTTGGCCCCAAGTTCAATCGATTCGTGGGCCAAACTAGAGAAGAAGTTCCATGAACAATTTTACAAAGGACACTCCCAAATTAGTTTGGCAGAATTGTCTAGTATCAAGAGAAGGTTTGCTGAGAGCATCAACGATTATCTGAATCGATTTAGGTCATTGAAGGCTAGGTGTTTTACGCAAGTGCCAGAACATGAGCTGGTTCAAATGGCCGCAGGGGGTTTAGATTATTCCATTAGGAAGAAAATAGACCCAACTTTTGTGAAAAGTATGTCACAATTGGCTGATAGAGTCCGACATCTAGAACGGCTAAGGTTAGAAAAAGTTAGACACAATAAGTCTAAGAAAGAGAAGGTAGCGTTTGTTGAATACGACGCAACAGACCCAATATGTGAGGTTGATTATGCTTCATCGACCGAATTAGAAATCGACGTGGCTGAATTAAAGCCGAGATCCGCCTATGAGTGTCGATCATTACTTCCTGCGCAAGGAAAAATTCCTGTTGAACACAACCCAAAATTCCCTTCGAAAACTTATACTTTTGATGTGACGAAATGTGAGGAAATTTTTGACTTGTTGGTCAAAGATGGTCAAATGGTGGTACCTCCTGGTACTAAAATACCACCATTAGAACAGAGACAGAAAAGAGGGTTTTGTAAGTATCATAACTATCTTGGTCATAATACCTCTAATTGTTACCTTTTCAGGGATTTGGTTCAGAAAGCGATTCAAGAAGGCAGGCTAAAATTTGTTGGCCGCAGAATGAAGATCGACGTTGATCCTCTTCACCAGGAGGAAGCCCTATTCGTGGAGCCAGTCGAGATCAACATGGTCGAGATCACCGAATACGATGAGGCCAACATGCTGGAGCAAACTGGTGAAAGCCCAGATGTCAATATAGCTGAAGTTTACCCAAGCGCTGATGAAGACTTGGTAGATTTCCTATATCGCTGCAAGAACAAGGGTTCACAAGTTTACCTATGTGTCGCAAAACCTAAAAAAGGAATGCGAAAAAAAAACAACCGGCGAAAAAAGAAATGACAGAAGAGTCGCCACCGTGCGTTATTTATCCCAAAGGAGGGAAAGGAAACGCTCGAAGTAAACCTGGAAAAAGGAAAGGAAAAGACAAGGTCTCGCAACCAAATCTTGGGTTCGGGAGTCGATTATGCGAAGGGAAGGTATTAGCACCCCTACGCATCCGTAGTACTCTACGGGATCCACTCTTGTTGTTCTTGTCTAAAGGGTGTGGGTTTATCTAATGTACTATTTACTAAAAGAGGGGTCAAAAGAAAATGACTCGCACGGATGTCGCATCCACTGCATACGTATCTCATCTGAATATGAGAATCAAAGTCTTCGTAGCTCGGCTACCTATGGGTTAAAGAGGAGTGTGTTTTTAGATGAACGACGTTACTACGCAATCTACCGGATGCTCGACCTTTGGAGACTTACTCGCCTGTAGTAGAAGGAGTTAACGTGTTCTTAGGAGAAGAAAAATCAATGAATTTGTTGTGTTTTAGGAATGCTCATGCAAAAAGGAAGTCCTAGACGAAGGAACCGTGCTACCTTAATTGACATGCAAACGAGAGACTATACGAAGCCTAGCAGTCCTATGGGTGAGACGATCACACCACACAAAAAACATATAGCATAAAGTAAACACACCAACAAGGGGGTTCAAACATACATGGGTAGGGCTTTAGTCAAGAGGGGTCATATCAACCTCGACAAACAAGCCATGGAAAGGTAATCAAATGGGCTCTTAACCACTGACATTGAACGTCAGGGTGAGCAGATCAAAAGGGTAATGAGGATAAGACCTCATAGCTCTTAACCCTGGACAGGGTGAGCTCATGACAAAAAGTAGGGATTCAGGAAGATGGAACCCTCTCCACTGACTGACCGGACAAAAGATCTTGGGCTTTTGTTCTGAAGCATCGACACGTAGTGTGAGCATAAAGAACGACACACTGAATAACGGGGGATTGACTACTAATCCCTTTTATCCGTCAATTGCCTCTTCATGGAGGTCGTTAGCACTGGTGCCTCTTCTTGGAGGTCTTTGGGCACAAAAGTAAACACACAAAAACATTGCCTCCTATCGAGGTCTTTTGGCTAAGAAAGCGGTAAAATGCGGGAAAGATAAAGGGATCAAGAGATCTACCACCCAGATAAAAATCCGAAGTAATAACAACTAAAGAAGCAAGAAACCCGGTGATCTCTCAAGCTAGCACTATCAAAGAAAGCAAGTCAGCAAAGTAATTGGAATAAATCTCCAAATGGTATCCCACAAATAAAGTGGAATACCAAGCAAGCTATCTCTTCAAGAGTCATGTGAGCCCTCATAAAAACTCAACAAACAAGTTAGAATAACAAGATGGGGTACAATCAAGAGTTGCACCAAACAAAAGGATCACAACAACCACATGAATCATGCTGTTAAAGTTCACAAAAAGCTCACAAAAAGCAATCAAGGATATGAGGCCTAAGCCTCTTGTCAAACAAATGCATCAAAAGGGTATAAAAACTCAAAGTCAGGGGGCAAGGATCCATACATCAAGACATGACATACATATTAAAACATGTGCCCGGATGCAATAGAAAACATGTCATAACAAACACAAAACAGATTAGAGAGAAAACAGAAAAAGCAGCTACTGTCGCGATCGCTACTATTTCGATTAGCGAAGGCTTAGCGAAACTTCGCCGCAGGCTCGCCTAGCGATGGGTTAGCGAATGCCTACGGGTTCTGGGTTCTTCATTGATAACAGTACGATTTCAAGAACCCCAAATCCGATGGTGCTCATTTCGAAAACTGAGTGATCAAACATTCAAGGTATTGTTCTACACATTCATGCATATCTAAACCCACATGCAAAACCTAACGATACCCACTCTTCCAAATTAACCATAATATCTCATACATTCAGAAATTTCAAATTGAAAGCATAAAATAATAGAAATAGGGCAAACCTGATAGGAGAGATCGATTGAAATTGAATTGCACGGTTCGGTTTGCAGAGCAATCTCAGGGTTTATACGAGATGAAATTGATAGAGGTGATCCTGTGCAAAGGAGTTTTTTCTTCAGTGTCTATGGAGGCTGCTCTGAATTCTGTTAGCTCTTCTCTAGGGTTTTGTTTCAATGAAATTTAGAATTTATAACCTGATTTTCGTGGCTTTGTGGGCTCAAATGAGAGAGGTCCAAGTCCAAGATTTTTCTGTTATATTTTTTTATTTTCAAAACGCGTGGGCTTCGCCTAGCGAAGAATCTGCTCCCCTAGCGAGCATGACAGTTCAGGAAATTCCTTCTGAGCGCAGGTGACTCTGGTGGCTTTCTTGGGACTCGCTAGGTGAACCATTTTGCTCGCCTAACGAGCATGACAGCTCAGGAACAGGCTTTTACTCCTTTAAGATTAACGTTTTGAATGATGATTAGACCCCATTTGAACATGTTAGAAGTAACTCAATTCATTCCCTGGCCATTTCACCTTCAGTTGGCCAACAGTTGACTTTTGGCTTCATAGTTGAATTTTGAATCGTACTAAGCCCATTAAGCTTGATCCTTCAGATAGAACCCACAAAGTGACTTGAATGATATCCGAGCTTCTTGGAAGATAAACTCTTGGAGCTAATTCTGATTGACATGATGAAATGCAATATGAAATGTTAAATGACCTAAAATGAATGCATGAATGAGGAGGGCAAATTTGAGGTGCTACAGCTACCCCTATTCAATCAACTGTGAACCTGAACGGATGAAAGCAGCGGCTATCAGACTTTCAAGGTAAATAGGGATTGAATACCAAAAGAACCGGAGAATTTGCACTCTGTAGGTGACGAATCACGGAAAGCGAGGCCATTTACCGATGGCGGCTTCAAAACAAATTTGATATTTACCGATATCAGAGAAAGCGAGGCCATTTACCGATGACGGCTTCAAAACAAATTTGATATTTACCGATATCAAGGAAAGCGAGGCCATTTACCGATGGCGGCTTCAAAACAAAATTGATATGTATCGATATCAAGGAAAGCAGGGACATTTACCGATGGCGACTTCAAAACAAAATTGATATTTACCGATATCAAGGAAAGAGGGGCCATTTACCGATGGCGGCTTCAAAACAAAATTGATATTTTACCGATATCAAGGAAAGCGGAGCCATTTACCGATGGCGGCTTCAAAACAAAATTGATATTTTACCGATATCAAGGAAAGCGGACCATTTACCGATGGCGGCTTCACTGGGGAGGAAAAAGATGTTTATAAGTGAAGCAAGACCAGACATCTATCGATGACTGGGAAGGAACTCGATGTTTACCGACATCGAACAAAGATGTTTATAAGTGAAGCAAGACCAGACATCTACCGATGACTGGGAAGGAACTCGATGTTTACCGACATCGAACAAAGATGTTTATAAGCGAAACAAGACCAGACATTTACCGATGACCTGGAAGGAACTCGATGTTTACCGACATCGAACAAAGATGTTTATAAGTGAAGCAAGACCAGACATTTACCGATGACTGGGAAGGAACTCGATGTTTACCGACATCTGTAGCGGGGTATTCGTTACCATTAGAGATATTGACTAAATCCAAGGTAAATCATACAAGTCGAGTCGCCACCGCACTTCTATTTATCCAAAGGAATGGTTAGAAAGCGAACAAAAACCTAAAAGTTTTATCGAATAAAAAACTAGTAAAAATGTCAGAGATCTGGGTAAGGGGGTTGGTTATGCAATGGGAAGGTGTTAGGCAGCCAAAGCATCCTAGGTACTCCTAGGGAGCCCTTTTCACATTTGTTGCAAAGGTTGTTGTTTTTGTGAAAATCTATTTGTGCAAACATGATTGAAGGGATGAGAAAAGCGTGTATGTTTATCTAATGTACTACTTACTAAAAGAAGGGTCAAAAGAAAATGACTCGCACGGATGTCGCATCCACTGCACACGTATCTCATCTGAGTCTGAGAATCAGAGTCTTCGTAGCTCGGCCACCTAGGGGTTAAAGAGGAGTGTGCTCGGTAAGACATCACATCTTATGCCTACGTATCTCATCTGGGACGAGAATCAGAGAAAAACGTAGTTCAACTAACTACGGGGTAAGGGTTGAACGCCGTTACTACGCAATCTACCGGATGCTCGACCTTTGGAGACTTACTCGCCTGTAGTAGAAGGAGTAAACGTGTTCTTAGGAGAAGAAACATCAATGAGTTTGGGGTTTTAGGGATGCTCATGCAAAAAGGCAGTCCTAGATGAAGGAACCGCGCTACCTTAATTGACATGCCACGAGAGGCTATACAAAACCTAAGAAAGCGGTAAAATGCGGGAAAAATAAAGTACCACGCGGATAAAGTTCCGAAGCAACAACGATTTAAGAGGTAGGAAAACCAAAGACCCTTGCAAGCTAAGCACCATCAAAGAAAGCGAGTCAGTACAGGTAATTGGAATAAACCTCCAGGTGGTACCCCACAAATAAAGTGGAATACCAAGCAAGCTATCCCTGCAAGAGTATATGAGCCCTCACAAACACTCAACAAAAAGGTTAGAGAAACAAGATAGGGTCAGGAGAAAACAACGCCGTAACAAACACAAAACAGGTTAGAGCAATCAGGAAAAAACAACTACTGTCGCGATCGCTGCTACATCGCCTAGCGAAAGCTTAGCGAAGCTTCGCTGCAGGCTCGCCTAGTGAAGGTGCTAACGAGCGCCTGCGGGTTCTGGATTTCCCATTGATAACAGTACGATTTTAGGGACTCCAAACCCTATGGCATCCATCTCAGAAACGAAACTATTAAACATTCAAGGCATTGTTTACATATTCATGCACAATTATAAACCCGTGGGCAAAACCTAATGCTACCTCATACATTCAGAGTATTCAAATTAAAAGAATAGAGTAATAGAAGTAAGGGCAAACCTGATTGGAGAGATCGATTAGAATCGAATGGCACGACTTTCAGAGCTGTCTGGAGGTTGTTGCAGGTTAGTTCGCAGGTTTCTCTCTGCCAGGGAATAGGAATCCTCTTTTCTCCTCTTCTTCTCCAGGGTTTTGTAATAGTCTCTAGTCTCTTTTTCTCAAATGAAGCTCTGGTATTTATAGCCTAATATTGGTGACTTGGTGGGCTTCAAATGAGGGTAACTCAAGCCCATGACTTTCTGTTATTTTCCAAAATGCGTGCGCTTCGCCTAGCGAAGGATCTGTTCGCCTAGCGAGCATGACAGTTCCTTTCGCTAAGCGGACCATTCTGCTCGCCCAACGAGCATGACAGCTCAGGAACAAATTTTTTGCTCCTTCAAGATTAGCATTCGGAATGATGATACTCAAGCTTCAAACAACTGATGTCAGTGACACATTTTTGTGCTTTTGGTTAGTAAACAAAAGTAAGAGAAATAATGATATATAATTCAAGCATGCTTGGTGATCTCAAACCAATCTCAGGGAGTCCCACCCGAAGGCAAAGGGAACCAAGATGCTTATGATCCTTAAGGCTATGCAAATGCAATGTTATGATGCCATGGGGGATCTTAGGGTCAAAATTGGGGTCTTACAACATCGAACAATGATGTTTACCGACACCAAAAAAAGGAAACATTTATGAAACGAAACCATTTATCGATGGCAATAATGAAATACTCGATATTTACGGATAGCGAATCTGCTGGGGAATCTTAAACGACAAAACCATTACCGATGGCTAACAAGTGGTTGATGTTTACCGACACCAAAAGGAAAGGACACACGCGGGTGTTGACAGAACGATTTTTTTGTAGACGCCATGAGAGGCATGCCATTTATTGATGGCCAACGATTGGGATTCGACGTTTACCGACAACGAAAGATGATGTTCGCCGACATCAAAGAAAAGCACAGACATTTACAGGGATCAACACGACACTTACCGGTATCACAAGGATGACATTTACATATGTCAAAATAAGGCAGACACTTACTGGTGACTAAATCGGAAGAGAATCAAGCTTTCCTTTCACAGACTGGTGAGAAAATAAATCTCACTGGGATTATCGATTTTGAATGTTGCCAAGAGCAACTGCTGCAAATGTGCTACACTGATGTTGAAAAATGATCCGTCTCTTCCGGAGATATGATCCAATCTGGTTTAATACATGTATGCATGTGTTTGGGTTTTCTACGGCGTAATGCTCCATACTGAATGGAAATGCTACGCGATTTGAGAATGCGAATGCAAATGATGATTACTACATGCAAGATGCAAAGGGAGGAAAACTCCTGCTGGGAAAGCAAATGATCACTTTACTGAGCACACAATTTCTGATTCGATCTTCCAACTCTGTGGGAACATACAACAATTATGCTGAGGATACTTACTGATCTGACATTCTCGGAACGGCAGAGAAACCAACTCAACTAGGGAGCCGCTTGTTGGGAAAACACCAACCTCTCGACCATGCTGGGGAAACAAATTCTGAACTCGACTTAGACGTCCCAACTTCTTACACGATTGGACAGTGTTGAAACCACAGGGTCTTTCTTCGAACCAACTTTGGCTCATCTACTTTAGCCATCAATCAAAGATAGTAACCTGCAAAACAGCAGGACATACATGCCCCAGGGGATCGTATGGACAAAATATACTCAAGTGTACTCAACATTCAAAATGATTTTCAGATGTTTTATCTTTCCGCACGTCATTGTCTAGCCTTCATGTTTTTAGATGCAATGTTTATCAAAAATTCGGATGTTTTTTGCAAACAAAACAGTAAAAATAAAAAACAAGAGAGCAATTTGATTGAATAACGACTTTTATTGATTGAAAATGGCCTATAAAGGCAAAGACATCAGGAAGCAATTCCTAGGAAGAGGTAATTGCGCCAAAAGAGAAAATAAACTATCCTATTGGCAATGTGAACACGGCATTCCACTATTTTCCAATTCTGTTATGACTCATAGATCTTCACTTTCCCCCAAATTCTTTGCTTTCTGAGAAGAGTGATTGGACCTATCATATCCTTCAAGATGGTAGACACTGAAACACGATGAAGTACAGATAACTCAGACTGTAGTCTTCGCTTTAATCCCTCTTTTTCCTGGACCGCCTTTTCAGATTTTCAATCCACCGGGATACCCATTTTTGCCTAAGCCGCCTTTGCAGGTTTTTGACTTACCGGGTGTACATATTATTTTAATTCTTTATCCCTAACTTTTGCCCGAACCTTTTTCTTTTCTTTTTCTCTTGGTTCGCCGGGATGCCCTTTTTTGCCTGGACTCTCTTTTCTTTGTCCAGCGGGTCAGTTTATGCGAAGTATTTTTTGACTACATCTGAATTTACAGGAGACGGAAAATCTTCACCATCCATAGTTGTAAGCATCAAGGCTCCACCAGGAAAGACCTTTTTAACAACATACGGACCTTCATAATTCGGAGTCCACTTGCCCCTGTTATCTGTATCGGGAGGAAGGATCCTCTTCAAAACTAAGTCACCTATCTGATAGCTTCGAGGACGCACTTTCTGATCAAAGGCCTTCTTCATCCTTCTCTGATATAATTGTCCATGGCACACAGCTGTTAATCGCTTTTCCTCAATTAAATTTAACTCATCAAACCTGGCTTGAACCCACTCAGCCTCGTCAAGTTTTACATCCATCATTACCCTCAAAGAAGGGATTTCAACTTCTACTGGCAAGACTGCCTCCATGCCATACACAAGTGAAAATGGAGTTGCCCCGGTCGATGTACGCACTGAGGTACGATACCCATGCAAAGCGAAAGGCAACATCTCATGCCAATCCTTGTACGTCACAACCATCTTTTGCACAATCTTCTTAATGTTCTTGTTTGTCGCCTCTACAACACCATTCATCTTTGGTCTGTAAGGAGAAGAATTGTGGTGTTCGATCTTAAAGTCTTTGCAAAGCTCTTTCATCATCTTGTTATTGAGATTCAAACCATTATCAGTGATGATTCTCTCAGGAACCCCATAACGACAGATAATTTCTTTCTTAATGAATCGAGCAACCACTTGCCTGGTAACATTGGCATAGGAAGCTGCTTCTACCCACTTGGTAAAGTAATCAATCGCGACTAGGATGAAGCGATGTCCATTAGAAGCAGTAGGTTCAATCTTTCCAATCATATCGATGCCCCACATCGCGAACGGCCAAGGAGAATTCATAATATTCAGAGGGTTTGGTGGTACACGCACTTTATCTGCATAGATCTGACATTTGTGGCACTTCCGAGCGTATTTGAAACAATCAGATTCCATGGTTCTCCAGTAATAATCGGCTCTTAATAACTTTTTGGCCATTGCATGACCACCAGCATGGATACCGAAAGATCCCTTGTGTACAACCTGCATTAACATGTCTGCTTCGTGTCTAACCACGCATCTGAGCAGAACCATGTCAAAGTTCCTTTTGTACAACACATCATCCTTGTTCAAGTAAAAGCTTCCAGCTAGCCTTCTCAGTGTCTTCTTGTCATTCTTTGACGCTCCTTCAGGATACTCTTGGCTTTTGAGGAAATTCTTAATATTATAAAACCACGGCTTCTCATCAATAACAGACTCGGCTGCAAACACATACGCAGGCCTCTCGAGTCGATTCACAGCAACGTGTGGCACATGATTCTGCCAATGAACTTTAATCATGGAAGACAATGTGGCCAAGGCATCAGCCATTTGATTTTCATCTCAGGGTATATGATACAACTTTACTGTCTTGAAGAAAGTCAAGATCTTTCTGGTGTAATCTCTATAAGGAATCAAATGAGGCTGATGAGTATTCCAGTCTCCTTTGACTTGGTTAATCACTAGAGCAGAATCTCCATAAATATCCATAGTTTTGACCCTTAGATCGATGGCTTCCTCAATCCCCATGATACAGGCCTCGTACTCAGCTTCGTTGTTGGTTACTTCAAAAGTCAATCTGGCGGAAAAAGGTATGTGTGCATCTTTAGGATTAATGAGTACTTCCCCAACACCATTTCCATTCACATTTACCGCCCCATCAAACATCAATATCCACTTGTCATCGGGATCCGGTCCTTCCTCGACAAGAGGCTCTTCACAATCTTTCATTTTTAAGTACATGATATCTTCATCGGGGAATTCAAACATCATCGGTTGATAGTCATCAATTGGTTGCTCGACAAGGTACTCAGACAGAATACTACCCTTGATGGCCTTTTGCGATGTGTACTGGATATCATACTCTGTCAAAATCATCTGCCAACGAGCCACTCATCCGGTAAGAGCTGGCTTTTCAAAGATATACTTTACTGGGTCCATCTTAGAAATCAACAAGGTAGTATGGTTCAACATATACTGTCTTAGTCGGCGAGCAGCCCATGCCAAAGCGCAACAAGTTTTCTCGAGCAGCGAATATCTTGTTTCACAGTCGGTAAACTTTTTGCTAAGGTAGTATATTGCATGCTCTTTTCGACCAGACTCATCATGATGTCCCAATACACACCCCATCGAATTCTCTGTTACTGAAAGGTACATTATCAGAGGCCTCCCAGGAACTGGAGGTATAAGAATTGGAGGTTTCTGCAAATATTCTTTTATCTTATCAAAAGCCTTTTGACAATCATTGCTCCACCTGACTGCTTGATCTTTTCTTAGCAATTTAAATATCGGTTCGCACGTAGCTGTGAGGTGAGATATGAACCGCGCAATGTAGTTCAGCCTCCCTAAAAACCCACGAACCTGCTTTTCCGTTCTTGGTTCAGGCATTTCTTGAATAGCTTTTACTTTCGCTGGATCAACCTCAATCCCTTTCTTACTGACAATGAAACCTAACAGCTTTCCAGATCTCACTCCAAACGTACACTTGTTTGGATTCAGCCTCAGTTTGAACTTTCTCAATCTTTCAAACAACTTTTGCAAGTTTACCAAGTGCTCCTCTTCTGTCTGAGACTTCGCAATCATATCATCCACGTACACTTCAATTTCTTTGTGCATCATGTCATGAAAGAGAGTCATCATAGCTCTTTGGTAGGTAGCACCGACGTTCTTCAACCCAAATGGAATTACCTTATAACAGAACGTGCCTCAAGGTGTAATGAATGTCGTCTTCTCCATGTCTTCTGGCGCCATCTTGATCTGATTATAGCTAGAAAATCCATCCATGAAAGAGAAAACTGAGGACTGAGCAGTGTTATCGACCAATACATCAATGTGAGGTAATGGGAAGTCATCTTTCGGACTGGCTCTGTTTAAATCTCGGTAGTCGACACACATCCTGACTTTACCATCCTTCTTCGGCACGGGTACGATGTTGGCCACCCACGGGGGATAATTGGTAACTGCCAGAAAACCTGCATCCAACTGTTTCTGAACCTCTTCTTTGATCTTGACAGCCATATCAGGACTAGTTCTGTGAAGCTTCTGCTTTACCGAAGGACAATCTTCTCTGAGAGGTAGCCTGTGCACCACAATATCTGTATCCAAACCAGGCATATCTTGATACGACCATGCGAATACGTCCACATATTCTTGCAGCATTTCAATCAGCCCTCTCTTGACCTTTTCCTCTAAAGCAGTCCCTACCTTGATCTCTTTCTTTGCGTCCTCAGTACCAAGGTTAATGACTTCCAACTCTTCCTGATGAGGTTGAATGACCCTTTCCTCTTGTTTCAATAGTCTGGCCAATTCTTTGGGGAGTTCACAATCTTCTTCACTCTCCTCTTCGGCTTGGTAAATGGGATTATCAAAGTCATACTGAGCCATAACAGAATTGTTTTTAATGGAATCCGCAAGATCAATTTTGCACGAACGATGTTTCATGCTTTATTTTAGAAAAGAGTTCAAGGAAGTCACAAAAAAACATTGCCATTTTTATTGTTTTGAAAATGAAAGTAAAAACAGAAAGACAGTGAGCACAAATTTGATTGCAAAACGTCCTTTATTGATGATAACCATTGAAAATTCAAAACATGATGTGGCCCTACAATGAACCACTATGCCTTGGGCAAAGCATAGGGCTTCCATGCAAAATGAAAAACAAAAGAAAATTACTCTGTCTGAAGAGTAACTTGGACTATTTCTTCAGCAGTCCAGTTGTTGATCTTCTCCCCTGGAGCACACGGGCGCACCCAATTATCCATATCACAATCATTGTCACCATCTTCATTGTCTGTTGCAAAGACATCCCCGTGATTCATCAATCCAGCGGTAGTGAAAGTACACGGACCTTTCTGATCCTGGACACCCTGCTCTGATGATTGAAAAGGCTGATAACCAATGCCAAACATGTCTTCTTTTACGGGCACATCAATCATCTTGCCTCAGCCTTCCGCGTTACCTGAATGAATGACCTCCAGAGCTTGTTTATAGGACGTAATCGAGGTACCTGGTTTCTTCTGTTCAACAAAAGCCACCTTCTCAATACTGACAGTCTCAAAAGCTTGACATAGAGTTTCATGAATATTGCCATCCATCTCCACATATTTGAAGGAGGATAAATGGCTCACAAAGATGTCCTCTTCGCCACACACGGTCACAACTTGACCATCCCACACATATTTTAGCTTTTGGTGGAGAGTCGAAGAAACTGCTCCGGCTCCATGTATCCAGGGATGCCCCAACAGACAACTATATGTTGGTTGAATATCCATCACATAGAAGACAATATTAAACACTTTCGGGCCGATCTTCACAGGCAACGTGACTTCACCACAAACTGATCGCTTGGATCCATCAAAAGCACGGACAACAAGATCACTTGGTGTGAGAACAACCCCTCTTCATCAAGCTTACTCAGAGCCTTTTTGGGCAGCACATTCAAAGAAGAACCGGTATCAACCAAAACATGCGACAAAACAGCGCCTTTGCATTCCATCGTGATATGCAGAGCTCTATTGTGATTGCGAGCCTCAGGTGTCAAGTCTAGATCCATGAATCCCAAACCATGTCTCGTGTTAACATTTGCAATAACACCTTCGAGCTGGTTAATAGAAATCTCTTGGGGCACATAAGCCATATTCAACATTTTCAACAGGGCGTTACGATGTGCCTTGGAACACATTAACAGAGAGAGAATAGAGATTTTCGGCGGTGTCTGGTTCAACTGGTCCACGATCTTGTAATCACTTTTCTTGATAATTCTCATAAATTCCTCCATGTCCTTCTCAAAAGAACCCTCGGGCACTTCCTTTCGCACTGGTTCTTCTTCAACGACAACTTGTTTTCCTTTTGTTCTAGCAAGAGCCTCAACATTGTTATCCTTCGGAACCTGTGGTGCAAACAAACGACCACTTCTCGTAAATCCTCCGGGTCCTCCCACATTACCCACAACCGAACCAACTGTTACTGGAGTTTGATTTACTGATCTGGTCTGATTCTCAGGTCTTCTATTTCTGCAAGAAGCATTGTCATATTGCCACGGAATTGCTATACTATTCTCAAAAAGTCTTCCACTAGAAGCAGCGATGGTGGTAGGGTTACTGATAGTTACTGGAACATTAATCACGGGAACACCAACAGTCACAGGAGCAGATATGGTCACGGGCGCAGCTACGGTCACAGGAGTACCAATAGTCACAGGCGCACTAATAGTTCTTGGAGCACGTACAGGACCTTCTGACGGTGTAAAGTAAATGGTAACAGTCGATACCTCTTCACGGTCTTTCACTACCCGATCAAACTGTAAACAACCTTCATTCATCAATTCCTGGATACCTTCTTTCAATTTCATACAGCCGTTTTCATGATTGCCGTAATCTGAACAATTCTTGTCACATCTCGGGAATATTCCCCCTCTAAGCAGGCGTTCCTTCACTACAAACAACGAAGTCTGAACATCATTAACATTGACTACCAAGTTCAAATTTTCCCCATCTTCCACACTATTTACTCTGGGGCCTCCATGCTGAGGCATAGGATTATTCACCACATTCGGAGTAGGAGCGAAGTTAATCGTCTTGGCATCGATCAAGTCTTGGACTTTATGGTGAAAAGCCCGACAATTCTCGATGTGGTGCCCTGGCGCACCAGAATGAAAATCACAACGGACATTGGCATCATAACCAGCGGGAATCCTTGTTAATGGAGCCATAGTGCGGAGTTCAACAAACTTTAACCTGAGCAGTTCAGGGAGTAATTCAGCATAAGTCATTGGCAACGGATCAAAGTGACGATCTGGCATTCTTTGTCTTGGCTGGAATTGGCGTTGCTGTTGTTATTATGGTTGTCCTCTTTGTTGTTATTGAGGTGGGGTTGCTGGAATAGTCACAGCAGCAACTGGACGGTATTGTTGTCCTCTGTTTCCATTTCTCTGATTATATATAGCATTCGTCTCACCCTCTCTCCTTCTGGGTGCCCCTGAAAATGGTTTCTTAGCACTTGAAGAACTTGAAGAACCAGGGTCTTGGATTTTTCCCGCTTTGATAAGACTTTTAGTTCTTTCTCCGCAAATCACAACATCCGAAAAACTACCAAATGGGAAACTTCCCATACGATCCACGAATACACCTTGCAGGGTTCCAATGAACATATCTGTAAATTCTCTCTCCAACATCGGAGGTTATACTCTCGCAGCTAGCTCGCGCCACCTCTGGGCGTATTCGTTGAAACTCTCACCAGTCTTTTGAAACAAACTCTGCAACTGGGTTCTGCTCGGAGCCATGTCCATGTTATGCTTGTACTGCCTCAGAAAAGCTTCACCTAACTCTCTCCAGCTTCTGACAGATTCTTTTCTGAAGTCCATGTACCAATCCAAAGATGCTCCAGACAAGCTGTCTTGGAAAAAGTACATCCACATCTTTTCATCATCAGTATAAGCGGATATCTTCCGATAGTAAGCTTGCACATGAGTTCGGGGACAAGAAGTGCCATTGTACTTGTCAAAAGATGGCGCTTTGAACTTGTATGGGATCCTCAACCCATCAACTAAACCCATATTAGAAACATCAAAACCCAAAGAATTCTGGCACTCCATGGCGCGAATCTTTTCAGCAAGGGCGTCGACCTTTCTATCTCTCTCTTCCGCCTTTCCAAATTCATCATCATCACTGGGAATAGTGAACATATCTTCTTGCTTGTCAACCAAATGAGAAGGATGGTGAACTGGAGCACGTGCCGCTCGAGCATTAGCAGCCTCTGTAATGATGGGTTGTCCATTGATTCTAATACCACGCAATTCGTCACCATTAGCATGGTTGTTGACAGGGTTGGTAACAACAACGTCATCGACAGGGGTCCCTTCTGGCGGATTCTGACCGACAGGGGGAATCACAGTTTCTTGTTTCTGGACCAAGGCTCGGAGTTCCTCTTGCCCTTGCACTACCCCTTGCATCATACTCACGAATTGGGCCATGTTGGTCCTCATCTCTGCTAGATCTGCTTGAAAGCTTTCCATTACTCTCGGCTGGTTTCTGCGGGTACCGTACCGGTGAATTCCTGAATCAGCTATCCTGCTAGTGGAACACCAAACAACTGAGAACACTGTGGCGGTACCTGTTATGCAAGACATGCTGATGGATATGCAAATGCAATGACATGTTTATCAATTCCAAAGGGCATTCTACCCCCTTGATTCCAGTCTCACATTTGATAAACAGTGTAAGAATAAAACCCCGACTAGAATCAAGAAGAAGATATGAACCCCTGGGAATAGATAAACATGTGTCAAATGATATGAATGCAAAATGATGTGATGCAATGTAGTGACATGGAAATCAGGATTGCTGTATCCGCTTGAACAACTGTCGGGTCACACTGTCTAAAGAGAAACCCACTGAGTAATATAATACGAGATCAAAGCCCTGCTCCATAAAACCGGGTTGGTTGAAGGTTAAGGTTTCCTGAATTTAGCCCGCCCCTCACTGGTAAGTTCTAAGAACAAAAGTTTATCAGTTTCTTGCTCTTTAGTCGAATAATACGTTTACCACTGAAGGTTTGGCATTATTACGAGACAAAAGACCTCCACTGACTCCCTTCAACAGGACATCCTAATAGCAAGTTCTCAGCCTCGGGGTCCTTGGATTGAGCGGCGAGAATGCGCCCACCAGAGCTAACATAAATGCGTCTCGGAGGAGAGGCCTCGACTGAGTTCTCGGGAAATGGTCACCAGAGTCGACGATTTCTAAAGGAACATCTGTCGTTATGGAACACCCATAGGACAGAATATATCCAAAAGAAACCTCGTCTGGAATGTGGGTCTTCATGAACGATTTAACGTAGCAACATGCCACGCAAGCCTCATGACTATCCACTCTAAAACCTGTGTGTACGCTCAAGCCTGGGTAGTGGGCTTATCTCATAGAACATCCCACCCCAACAAATAAACAACCCAACAGAACCCACAGATACAGCAAACATATATATATATGAATGCAATAAGGTAAAACAGGTAAATAAATAACTGTACAAACGAATAAACACCCAACAAACAAGAAAACTACAAAAGCTAGGAGGGACTCGCTTAGGGAAACCGGGTCCCCAGCAGAGTCGTCAGCTGTCGCAAAACCTAAAAAAGGAATGCGAAAAAAAAACAATCGGCGAAAAAAGAAACGACAGAAGAGTCGCCTCCGTGCGTTATTTATCCCAAAGGAGGGAAAGGAAACGCTCGAAGTAAACCTGGAAAAAGGAAAGGAAAAGACAAGGTCTCGCAACCAAATCTTGGGTTCGGGAGTCGATTATATGAAGGGAAGGTATTAGCACCCCTACGCATCCGTAGTACTCTACGGGATCCACTCTTGTTGTTCTTGTCTAAAGGGTGTGGGTTTATCTAATGTACTATTTACTAAAAGAGGGGTCAAAAGAAAATGACTCGCACAGATGTCGCATCCACTGCATACGTATCTCATCTAAATATGAGAATCAAAGTCTTCGTAGCTCGGCTACCTATGGGTTAAAGAGGAGTGTGTTTTTAGATGAACGACGTTACTACGCAATCTACCGGATGCTCAACCTTCGGAGACTTACGCGCCTGTAGTAGAAGGAGTTAACGTGTTCTTAGGAGAAGAAAAATCAATGAATTTGTTGTGTTTTAGGAATGCTCATGCAAAAAGGAAGTCCTAGACGAAGGAACCGTGCTACCTTAATTGACATGCAAACGGGAGACTATACGAAGCCTAACAGTCCTATGGGTGAGACGATCACACCACACAAAAAACATATAGCATAAAGTAAACACACCAACAAGGGGGTTCAAACATACATGGGTAGGGCTTTAGTCAAGAGGGGTCATATCAACCTCGACAAACAAGCCATGGAAAGGTAATCAAATGGGCTCTTAACCACTGACATTGAACGTCAGGGTGAGCAGATCAAAAGGGTAATGAGGATAAGACCTCATAGCTCTTAACCCTGGACAGGGTGAGCTCATGACAAAAAGTGGGGATTCAGGAAGATGGAACCCTCTCCACTGACTGACCGGACAAAAGATCTTGGGCTTTTGTGCTGAAGCATCGACACGTAGTGTGAGCATAAAGAACGACACACTGAATAACGGAGGATTGACTACTAATCCCTTTTATCCGTCAATTGCCTCTTCATGGAGGTCTTTAGCACTGGTGCCTCTTCTTGGAGGTCTTTGGGCACAAAAGTAAACACACAAAAACATTGCCTCCTATCGAAGTCTTCCGGCTAAGAATACGGTAAAATGCGGGAAAGATAAAGGGATCAAGAGATCTACCACCCGGATAAAAATCCGAAGTAATAACAACTAAAGAAGCAAGAAACCCGGTGATCTCTCAAGCTAGCACCATCAAAGAAAGCAAGTCAGCAAAGTAATCGAAATAAATCTCCAAATGGTATCCCACAAATAAAGTGGAATACCAAGCAAGCTATCTCTTCAAGAGTCATGTGAGCCCTCACAAAAACTCAACAAACAAGTTAGAATAACAAGATGGGGTACAATCAAGAGTTTCACCAAACAAAAGGATCATAGCAACCACATGAATCATGCTATTAAAGTTCACAAAAAGCTCACAAAAAGCAATCAAGGATAGGAGGCCTAAGCCTCTTGTCAAACAAATGCATCAAAAGGGTATAAAAACTCAAAGTCAGGGGGCAAGGATCCACACATCAAGACATGACATACATACTAAAACATGTGCCCGGATGCAATAGAAAACATGTCATAACAAACACAGAACAGATTAGAGAGCAAACAGAAAAAGCAGCTACTGTCGCGATCGCTACTGTTTCGCTTAGCGAAGCTTCGCCGCAGGCTCGCCTAGTGATGGGTTAGCGAATGCCTACGGGTTCTGGGTTCTTCATTGATAACAGTACAATTTCAGGAACACCAAATCCGATGGTGCTCATTTCGAAAACTGAGTGATCAAACATTCAAGGTATTGTTCTACACATTCATGCATATCTAAACCCACATGCAAAACCTAACAATACCCACTCTTCCAAATTAACCATAATACCTCATACATTCAGAAATTTCAAATTGAAAGCATAAAGTAATGGAAATAGGGCAAACCTGATAGGAGAGATCGATTGAAATTGAATTTCACGGTTCGGTTTGCAGAGCAATCTCAGGGTTTATACGAGATGGAATTGATAGAGGTGATCCTGTGCAAAGGAGTTTTTTCTTTAGTGTCTATGGAGGCTGCTCTGAATTCTGTTAGCTCTTCTCTAGGGTTTTGTTTCAATGAAATTTAGAATTTATAACCTGATTTTCATGGCTTTGTGGGCTCAAATGAGAGAGGTCCAAGTCCAAGATTTTTCTGTTATATTTTTTTATTTTCAAAACGCGTGGGCTTCGCCTAGCGAAGAATCTGCTCGCCTAGAGAGCATGATAGTTCAGGAAATTCCTTCTGAGCACAGGTGACTCTGGTGGCTTTCTTGGGACTCGCTAGGCGAACCATTCTGCTCGCCTAGCGAGCATGACAGCTCAGGAACAGGCTTTTACTCCTTTAAGATTAATGTTTTGAATGATGAATAGATCCCATTTGAACATGTTGGAAGTAACTCAATTCATTCCCTGGCCATTTCACCTTCAGTTGGCCAACAGTTGACTTTTGGCTTCATAGTTGAATTTTGAACCGTACTGAGCCCATTAAGCTTGATTCTTCAGATAGAACCCACAAAGTGACTTGAATGATATCCGAGCTTCTTGGAAGATAAACTCTTGGAGCTAATTCTGATTGACATGATGAAATGCAATATGAAATGTTAAATGACCTAAAATGAATGCATGAATGAGGAAGGCAAATTTGAGGTGCTACACTATGCCCTAGGTGTGGTGCTGTCACCGACAAAATAGCGGCGGAAAATTTCCAGAAACTACAATTGGGTAAAAGCAAAAGAAACGGGCCGACCAGAGGATACCAGAATGAAAGAGGCTCAAAAGAGGCAGTGGGAAATGCCCAAGCAAGGCCTAAGAGCTTTTTACCATCGGCAAGTGCCCCTAGAGGTACTTGGATCAAGCCTCAGGAAAAACAAGACACCCCATAAGGTGCTGCTGCTGCTTGAGGAGGTCTGGCAATTAACTACAGGCATGAGTTTAAGTCTGAAAAAAGGACTCACGTCTCTGAAAATTATTTGGGGAAGAACCCCATGTCGAGGACTCAATGGAGACGCTTTTAGAGGCGAAAATAGGCTGAAAGAGAGGCTGCAAGAGGCATGGCCAGTGGGGCGAATGCTGGGAAGAAGGTTGTTGTGAAGTTCGACACAGCAACAAAAGAGCAGATAAGGGAGTATGTTCGTCGACCAACTGAGAGATGTTCTGATGAAGTTACTGATGACTTCAATTCAGAGTCTGAAGCAAGTCTGGACATCTTGGTCAATGTGGTGTCAATTCTACCACGAGAATATAATTGTGTGACTGAAGTGGAGGAGTCGGTAGACGATGCTGACGCTGAAGAAATGGCTTTGCACCAGCCAAAATGCTATTTTGTGCTAAATGATGGTTCTGCTGAAAGCCAAGAGGCAGTGTTTGAAAGACCAACGATGACTATGAAAAATCATTTGAAACCACTGCTGATAAGTGTAGCGGTGTATTCGTCACTTTATGATTTATTAACTAAATCAAAAGCAAAGCATACAAAGATAGAGTCGCCACCACACTTTTATTTATCCAAAGGAATGACTAAAAAGCGAACAAAAGCCTAAGAAGTTTTACACATAGAAAACTAATGAAAGGTCAGAGATCTGGGTAAGGGGGTAATTATGCAAAGGGAAGGTGTTAGGCACCCAAAACATCCTAGGTACTCCTAGGGAACCCTTTTCACAAATTGTTGCAAAAGATATTGTTTATGAAAATATTTATTGTGCAAACATTGATTGGGAGGATGAGAAAAGAATATACAATTTTTATTATTTTTGTGTTTGGATGGATAACCATTGCCTACGTACCTTTACAGGATCAAAACCTCGTAGTTCGGCTAAAAAATTTCCAAAAAGTAAGTGGATTCATTTTAAAACAAAAGCCCTAAGGTCTTTCATTATCCATGGGAGAAAACTCAACCTATACAACCACAAGTCCACCATGTGAGAAAAGCTTCAACTTGCTAGTGAGGGACCATGCCCTATAATAAGCAAGGAAGTCTTACAATTCAATCACTAAGGACAAAAGGTGAGATTCACATCAACCACTAAGATAATTGAGATCTATGGCTAATGTATGAAAACTTATCAAGAAAGTGGACTTGAGCCACAAAACAATTGAATGAGTGTAATTAACCAATTATGAGTATATACAAAGATGGTCAAAGTTGACATTAGATTCAATTCAGAAGAAGTATTATGAAAATGAAGTTTGAAAATCAAAGGCTTAAGGCCTAGGTTTCTAGTTTGAAAAGAAGTGAAAAGGTTTGCACAAAGTTTTCTGGTTTGAGTTAACATGCAAAATGGAGGTTTAAAGAACAAAAAGGGTGAAGGTTAAGGGCTGCAAAACTTCTTAGATGTTCACCTCTTGAGATCATATGTAGATGATCCAAGTGATTCCTTTGGAAAAGGCAACAAATGAATAACAGATAAACAACATAAATGGATACCAGCTGCCAATCAATGGACTTACACCAATCTCACAAAACAAAACATGGATACCAGATGCCAATCTATGGACTTACACCAATCTCACAAAACAAAACATGGATACCAGATGCCAATCAATGGACTTACACTAGACTCCTAGGAAATGGAATGCCAATCAATGGTCTTAGTCCCAACTCCTACCAGATCATAGGAAACAACTGCCAATAAATGGACTTACAATTGACTCCTCAATGGACAAAACAAACAAGGAAACAGGTAACCAAACTATGGACTTATACCTGACTCCACAACAAATGATCATAGGAAACAGATAACCAATCAATGGCCTTACATCTGAATCCTCACATAAACAAACATGCTATGAAAAGCAAAAGCAAGCACATGGAATGATGCAAGTATATGCAAAAGCAAACATGAAAGATGCACAGTTAAGCAATCAAGCAATCAGTTAGCACACACTATACACAATCAAGAGGCTCAATCAAGGTTAGGCTTTTAGAAACAAGCCAACTGGAATGGGGTGTTTTGAGCTCTTAACCCTAACATTGAGAGTTAGGGTGAAGCAGATGAAATGGAGATGAGGGTTATGCCTCATAGCTCTTATCCCTGGCATGGGAGAGCTTTAAACAATAGAAGGTGTGGGAGTTCAGAATGAAGGAACTCTTCTCCACAAATGATTGACTTTATAAGATCTTGGGTTCTTATTCACAATGCATCAACACGGGGTGTGAGCAAAGTGAATGACACAACTGAATAGCAGGGGATGGATTGCACATCCCTTCTATCTGCCAATTGCCTCTTAAGAGGACTTAACCTGCTTGGCACAAAATTAAACAAACAAAAACATGGCCTCTTAAGGAGGGCTTCAGACAGGTGCCTGCCAAAGTAACATGACAGGTCTTCCAGACTACATGAAGATTAGGGGTTATACCTAAGTGGTATGCCAACCACAAGCAAAAGCAAAGCAAAGTTCAAATGAACTTAAAGCAACTTAGGTACCTGTGGAAACAACTAAACAAATCAGTATAATACTCAGACAAACAGACAACAGTCAATAACAAAACAATCCCAATGTACAACACATAAGCCATAAGGCAAACTCAAATGAGTTATCATCAACCTACAAAACAGAAAATGTTAGCAATCAAAAGCAAATATCAACAATCAAATGGTGAAGCAACATCAACCATGGAATTTGGATGCTTGAACCTGAAATTCAAAGCTCACATGTAAGTACAAACCACTAGGTCAAAGCCTAGGGTCAAAGGTGAAGAAAAAATTCAAAACAGGAGCTGAAATTCAACACAATGCAACTTCAAACACATATTAACATGTCCTAAAAAGGATCAAATCAAAATCATCAAGCAAGGCCATGTATCAAGCAAGAGAAGTCAAAGACAATTTCAAAGCTCATATTTGACCATCATGAATGAAAATTCCAAAACAAAACAGAAATGATTCAAATAATTCTATAAAAATTCATGAGCATTCAACACATCTAACATGATCATCATACAAAAAATCAGAAGCATCCAAGATCATTTGGCATGGAAATTAAATGGTACAAGTTGAACAACCAAATGTGTGACACAAATTGTCACACCATGCAAACATGTGCATAAAACAGAAATGGTAAATGAGAAAAATATCAAACCAAGCCTAAAACATCCATCAATGTGTCTAGAATCATCATGTAAAATTTCATGTCCATTGGATTAAAATCCAGCATTTTACAATAGAAAGAGCAAGGCAAGGTCACAAATGTACACATGACCAAAGATTATAGCACAAGCAAAAATCCAGCCATGCACAACTTCCAAATTCATCATCATAAAAAAACTAGACATCCTAAGAATCAAGTAGCAAAAAACCAGGCATTTTTTGGATCATTTTTCAATTTATTATGATTTTTCCAAGTTGATGAAAAAAATAAAAATCAAAATGGACATGTACATGGAAAATAGGAGGGAAATGCATAAATCATGAGGCAATTTGAAAATGTGGATGCGCCAAGGATCGAACTAGGTTGATATTTGAATATGAAGCGCGCCACACCAAAACGGTGTCGTTTTGCCTGTAACCCTAGCCAAAACCAGTTCCGTCGCTAACTATGAAGGATCCGTCGCTACCTATGAATCTTCATCTTCTTCACGAGGAAGAAGATGAACAGTAACATGAACATTCATACGAATTTCCAGATTTTCCAGAAACTTTCCAGAAATCCACAAAAAGCATACCAAACAAATCCTCATGCAACATAGAGCACGGATCAACAAACAACTAAGCATAAATCATCATAACAAGAGAGAATCGATGAGAAACATTTTTGAGTGCAAAACTTTAAACACACATATCTTGCTCAATAATGCACCAATTCACACGATTTTTAGCTCAGAATCATCAGGAAAACAAGATCTACCAGAATATGTACATGAATTGCAAAATTAAAAGGTTCGAAAATTGACCTCTTGAAGAGCAGAATCTTGGAAATGCACGATCCACAGCTTGTATTGATCCAAATCCAGTCCAGAATGCTTGTGATGATGTTTGATGAAGAAAAAGAAGCTTGAACACGTGTAGATCTAGCTTAATTCTGAATTTCCATCTTCAACTTCATGAGCTTCAACTGCTTGATTCTTGCACGAATTCAACAAACCAACACTTGATTCACACTATAATCAACTCACTGATCATGAATCTTTAACAAAAACAAGGTGCTATGTTGAAGAATTTTGAATTTTGATTTGAAGAAAATTTTGGAGGGAGATGAAAACTAGATCTAGAAATGGTGAATTGTGATTAACCTCCTTCAAATTCTGTTATGATTTAGTATATATATGCTTTCCTAATCAACTTGCTAATCCATAATTAACTTGGTTAATGAAAATAAGGTGTTTTGCAAAAAAATCAAAATTGCATGGTGCATGTAGTAAACCCACGTGAACAGTACCACTCCTTTCATCAAAGTCACTTAAAATCATCTTTTAAACACAATGGCAATGGTAGAAAGTCCATACAATGCACCATTTTTGAATTTTGCAATTTCCCTCCAAAAAAGGCATGGATATGCAAGTGATTATGTGATGAGATTTTATGTAATGTGATGCATGATTTGGAAATTAGAGGTCAAGAGAAGAATATTGCAAAAAGAACCACTCAATTTGGAGCTATGGATCAAAAGATATGCTCATGTGAAGTTCCATATATACTTGGCAATGATTTGATCATATCTCCTCAACCATTCATCAGATGCTCATGATCTTGGACTTTTTGGAAATGGGAGAGAGAGATCTTCAACTTTCATGTTGGACAAAATTTCATTTGAAGCTTATTTGATGTTGGAAAGTTGGGTTGAAGTTGGATCAAAAACTTGCCATTTTTGGAAAGTTGAAATTATAGGTCACTTTCCATTTTTGGAAACTTTTGACTTGACTTCAAATTCTTCAACCTTAATCTTTGAAATGATGAATAAGCATAATTTGGACATGAATGGGATGAAGAAACTCAATTTCTCAATTCAAAACCCACAGTTGACTTTTCAGTTGACTGCATAGGCCCTTAGATGACCTGAAATTGTTCTGATGAATTTGGGGACTTTGCCACTTGGGAACTTGCTCCAAAATGAACCTATAGCTTAAATAAGCTCAATGAAATGATCACATGACCTATATCTCAATGGAAACTTCATCTCTTGTACACAAGATTCACTTGAATTGCCTTGACTGTTGATTGCTTAAGCTGCAAGTAACAAAGATTACTGACATATTTTTGTACATTTTGGTTAGTGATAAAAAGAAAAGCAATGACATACAAATGCAAGCAATGCTTGGTGATCAAGAACCACTCTCAAAGGGATCCCCACCCACAGGGAAGGAAGCAAGGTGTTCAATGATCCTTGAGGCAATGCAATGAAATGATATGATGCCATGAGGGATCTTAGGGACAAAATTAGGGTCTTACAATAAGGGCCAAAGTGGAAGGCGTGACTGTCAACAAAGTCTTGGTCGACTGTGGTGTCACTGTCAACATCATGCCGCACCATATTCTGAGGAAGATTGGTAAGTATGATACTGACCTCAGATCCAACAATGTAGTCTTGTCTGACTATGGGGGGAAAATGAAAAGCACCATGGGTGTAATTATGGTGAACATCACGGTGGGTTCAGTAACTAGGCCAACACTATTTATGGTGATAGACGCTAAGCCAAGTTACAACTTGCTATTTGGAAGAGAGTGGCTACATGGTGTCGGAGCTGTACCATCTTCAGCGCACCAAAGGTTGGTGATTTGGAGAGAAGATGGAGTGGTCGAAAATATCGAAGCCGACCAAGGGTACTTCATGGCTGACGTAAATAATGTCGGTAAGAAGGAATTCGAGATAAAGTTGGCCAACATTTCTCCTTGCTTTCCAGCTGAGGATGTACATGCTAATCTGAGTGAGGCTTTCGTTTCTCTAACTTTGCACGAGGCTCATGGCTTCATTTGGGATGTGGAACGCCTGGATGATCCACCCTATACAGGTATCTGGCCGACAGGCTGGGGAGATGTCATTGATGATGACTGAGCAAGAAGCCCTAAGAAAGATTTCGGCATATGTTGCCAAGAACAAAATAAAGTCAGCTCTAGAGGCTGAAGAAAATATGGTTGTCGAAGCCTATACGTTAAAAAAGGAGGGTTATATGGCTATTGGGCCAGAGCCCCCAGACAAGCCAATTTTGGCTAAAGGAAACATCAACATGCAGCGTTTGGATTGTATTTATGACAACGAACCTTTGGGGTTTGAAAAAGACCCGAAGGCACCAGAGAAAATCCAACCAAAAGACCCCTTGGAAGAAGTCGACCTTGGCAAAAATGGCGAAAAAAGGCCAACGTACATCAGCGCCAACATCGACGAAGGACTAAAGTCTGAGGTAATATCCATACTTAAAGATTTTAGGGACTGTTTTGCTTGGGATTATAACGAAATGCCTGGTTTAAGTAGGGATTTGGTCGAGCTAAAGCTGCCAATAAAAGCTGGAAGAAAGCCAGTAAAGCAGACGCCCAGGTGTTTCGCCCCAGAGATCATGGCAAAGATAAAAGCAGAAGTAGAAAGACTCCTGAAAAGCAAGTTTATTCAAACTGCAAGGTATGTCGAATGGTTGGCCAATATTGTACCAGTCATCAAGAAAAATGGGTCTTTAAGAGTATGTATTGATTTTAGAGATCTAAATGCTGCCACCCCAAAAGATGAGTATGCCATGCCCGTGACGGAAATGTTGGTCGATTCGGCTGCTGGTTTTGAATATTTAAGTATGTTAGATGGTTATGCTGGATATAACCAAATTTTTATTGCAGAAGAAGACGTGCCGAAGACGGTGTTTCGATGCCCAGGAGCCTTGGGGACATATGAGTGGGTTGTCATGCCATTTGGCTTGAAAAATGCCGGAGCAACATACCGGAGGGTAATGAACTCAATGTTCCATGATTTTATTAAAGATTTCATGCAAGTATACATTGATGATATTGTGATAAAATCAAATGGTCGACATGCTCACGTCAAACATCTTCGAAAGGCCTTTCTAAGGATGAGGAAATGTGGATTAAAAATGAATCCATTAAAGTGTGCTTTTTGTGTGCAAGCAGGCGACTTCCTTGGCTTTGTGGTGCATAAAAAGGGTATTGAAGTAAACCAAAGCAAAACAAAATCCATTATGGACGTCAAGCCTCCGTCGACCAAAAAGGAGCTACAATCTTTTCTGGGAAAAATAAATTTTCTTAGAAGATTTATATCAAATTTAAGTGGCAAAACAAAAGCTTTCTCCCCACTATTTCGACTGAAGAACGAGGATTTCAAGTGGCAGGATGAGCACCAATAGGCTTTTGACAAAATCAAAGAGTATTTGACTAGGCCTCCAGTACTGGCCCCTCATGTTAGGAATAGGCCAATGAGACTGTATATTGCAGCCTCAGAATCGACTATAGGAAGTATGTTAGTCCAAGAGGATGAAAAATGTGTCGAGAGACCTGCGTATTACCTTAGTCGAATGCTTAATGACCCTGAAACTAGGTATAGTGATATAAAAAAACTATGTATATGCCTGTATTTCTCTTGTATGAAACTAAAGCAATATATCAAGCATGTTGATGTGTACGTATCTTCCCACTTTGGTATTATTAAACACATGTTATCTAAACCAATTTTGCATAGTTGAATTGGGAAATGGGCTTTAGCATTAATGGAATACTCCCTGACGTACGTACCCTTAAAAGCAATGAAAGGGCAAGTAGTAGCGGATTTCCTTGTCGACCACTCAATGGTCGAAATGGTGCAAAATTACGTAGACTTAGCGCCATGGAGGTTATACTTTGACGGTTCAAGACATAAGCATGGATCTGGGATAGGAGGAGTCATAATTTTTCCAGACGGAATTCCAGCAGAGTTCAAATACAGAATCGAAGGGTTATGCACAAATAATGAAGCAGAATATGAGTCACTGATCACAGGACTTGAACTGCTACTAGAATTGGGGGCAAGGAATGTTGAAATTATGGGAGACTCGGAGTTAGTGATTAAGCAAGCATCAAAAGAATACAGGTGTGTGAAAGAAAATTTAATTATGTATTTTGTGGTCACCATCAGATTACTCAAGAGGTTTGAGCAAGTCAACCTCCAACACATACCACGAAAAGAGAACCAAAGAGCAAATGATTTGGCGCAGGAGGCTTCAGGGTACAAAGCGTCGAAAGACCAGGATGAAGAGGTCCAAGTAAGAGAGAAAGTACGAGCGACATTGTTGTCACCGTCAGATTTGTCGATTGTGAAGTTGGGAGCTGTAGATAAAAATCATTTTGAAATTCTGACCGTCGATGACGAGGGGGAAATTGATTGGCGTAAACCGCTAGTCGATTACTTACGCAATCCCGTAGGGTCGACAGATCGAAAGATAAAATATAGGGCCCTTAGCTATGTCTTGGTAAATGATGAATTATTCAAAAAGATGGTCGAAGGAGTGTTACTAAAATGCCTAGGAGAAAGCGAGGCATATGTGGTTGTGTCAAGCGTACATAGTGGGGCGTGTGGGGCGCATCAAGCAAGTTTGAAGATGAAATGGCTCTTGATGCACTCAGGAGTTTATTGGCCTTCAATGTTGAAAGATTGCATTGAATTTGCTAAAAGCTGTCAAGAATGCCAATTACATGGGGGCATACAGCATGTGCCTGCAAGCGAGCTGCATACAATTGTGAAGCCCTGGCCTTTTCGAGGGTGGGCACTAGATGTTATAGGAGAAATAAAACCAGCCTCGTCGAAACAACAAAGGTATGTTTTAGTCGGTATTGACTATTTCACAAAATGGGTCGAAGCCGTGGCATTAACAAATGTAGACCAAGAGGTTGTGATAGATTTTACCCAAAGTTATATCATCTGCAGATTTGGCATACCAGAAACAATTACAACCGACCAGGGGTCAGTTTTCACTGGGCGAAAAGTGAAGGATTTTGGAAAAGAAATAGGAATCAAATTACTTACTTCTACCCCCTATTACACATAGGAAAATGGCCAAGTCGAAGCTGCTAATAAGGTGATCATCATCCTAATAAAGAAACACATAGGAAAAAAGCCAAGAAATTGGCATAAGACGTTAGACTAAGCTTTGTGGGCATGCCGAACGTCACCAAAAGAAGCAACTGGAATGACTCCTATTCGACTGGTATATGGGCATGACGCAGTGTTGCCAGTAGAGATTCAGGTCCAGGCGGTCAGAACCCAAAGGCAATATGAAATACCGTCTGAAGATTACTGGAGTATGATGACAGACGAACTGGTCGACGTAGATGAAGAGAGAATGTTAGCTTTGGATTCCCTGCAAAGGCAGAAAGAAAAAGTCGCCAGAGCCTACAATAAAAAGGTGAAAGGTAAAGTGTTTGCTGTCGACGATCTAGTTTGGAGAGTGATCTTGCCTATGGACAGAAATGATAGAAGTTTGGGTAAATGGTCCCCTAATTGGGAAGGACCGTTTAAGGTTTTGCAGGCCTTCTCTAATAACGCCTACGAGGTCGAGGAGTTGGCACCAGATAGGCGAATCCTAAGAGTGAATGGAAAGTACTTGAAAAAATATAGGCCTCTCCTTCAAGAGGTCAAAATTTTGACAAACTAAATAACTGTTGAAAGAACTATGTTGGAAACCAGCTACAAAAGGCACAGAAAATAAATACACAATGCTAAAAGTAAGAAGGATAACATTAAATTGGCAAGAATCCATTGTTTAAATATTACAAAAAATTCATACAAACAATAGAAACGGTCAAAGTTGGCCGAACTTGGATTGGAAAGATTTAAGCGCAAAATTATAATGCAAGGACGTAGGCTTCAAGGTGTCGGCGTGGGCTTTGAGCTTCTCAAGCTTCCCTTCGACAGTCATAAGCTCTTCAGCGACTGCTAAGGCATCACCAGTGGTTTGTTCCACAGTGGCCTGGGCAGGTTTTAGAACTTCGTCGATAAAGCAAGACTCCTCCTTAGTAATTGATTCCAACTCACTGTCCAGAGTGGCAATTTGACGCCGAAGGGCATCAATTTGTTGACGTATCTCAGTGGCCCTTGTTTGTTTGGAGATCAATTCTTTCTTCCGCTCCTCCATAGCCCCTAACATGTTGGTGACTTTCGCATCGGTGTGTATCACCAACTCCCATTTTTCCTTCACAGAGGCCTCAGTAGCAGTAATCTGGCGTTCAATGTCCCTGACGTTGTCGAGATGGTGCAGCATGGGAACCAGAAGTTGTTCTAAAGCGGCCATTGCACGTTTGGCATAATCTGAGAGTTGGAGATCTTTTAGTTGGGCAAGCACACGCAGGATCTCTGGACCGACAATGGGTTCATGCATGAGTACAAAAGGGAGGTCAGGATTCAAGGCGTGAACGCGGACTTTATCCATTAGAGTCTTAGTCTTCGTCGCCTCAGGGCCCATTTTGCGAGAGTGAAGCTGCTCAGAGTCGAAAGAGGCATCACACAATTTCACCAGATTGCGGATCCTGGCAATTGCTTCTGAAGCATAAGGCTTTATCGCCAGCCCCGGGAAAGACAAAGGAGAAGCAGCCGATAGAGGGGTAGTCTGAGAAGAGGGAGAAGCAGTTGATATAGGAGTGGTCTGAGAGGGTTGTTTCTTATTGGTGTCGACACCTACTGGTCCCCTTGGATCCTGCAAAGGAAAGGAAGCTGAAGAAAGACTAGAGTCAGAACTAGTCGAACTGGAATCCGTATGCGTTGCATGACTAGTGACTAAGTTAGAGTCACTATCACTAATATGGATAGGGAATTCAATGAACTCACCAGCGGTGTCGACAGATTGTAGTGGGCGAGCTAGAGAAGAAACCGGGGACGAAGGAGTGTAGTCGGCAACAGGTTGAGTCGGCTCAGCAGAGACATTAGTCGGCGGTAAGAAAAAAATGTGTAAGAGAAGTACAATAATTCAAGGGAGTAAACAGGAAAACAAGTAATTACCTATGTCGACGCAGGGGAGATTGCATCCTGATTTTCTTTCCCCCAAGGCAGCAGCAGGGGAGGTGCCAGTCGACTGTGAAGCTCTCACAGCTAGATCAGGGACCTTGTCGAGGATGGAAGTGTCGACCACAATGGTGTCGATGTCTTCAGCAGGAACCTCTGGAGTGGGCATCATATGGTATCTTTTCTTCTTGGTTCACCACTCCTGGAGGGAGAGTCGTGCTTCTTCCTCTTGTGGCCATGGTGGCTTTTGGATTTATGCGGGGAAGTGTGCTGGAGACACGAAGAGAGGTTATAAGCAGATATTCTAGCTAGAATATCAGACAAGCCGATAAGAAATACCTCCGAGCTTGTGGAGGCAGAGCGTTTGTTGTTTTTGGATTTTTTGGAGTGAGAGGAGACAGTGGGGTCTGTCGAACGTGGTTGACCCTACACATAAGTAAGTAATTAGAGACCACGTAGTATTTCCCTTAAAAAATCACAGGAGTAAATGAGAATGCTTTAGATAGGTGCATACCGAAGAATAGGGTTTTCTCAAGGCTTGAGCAATAGGGCGCTCATCATCGTCAGGGGATTTCTCAGGGGCAGCCTGCAGAAAGGGAGAGATGGCTAAGAATAAAAACAAAAAGCTAAAGGAAACAACAACTCAGCCAGAGTCGAACCTGAGCCTCTTGTGCCGAAGGAGTAGGTTCTTTAGCAGGAGCAGGACCTACAAGATCTAGAGGGATCGCTGCAAATAAACAAAAGAAATGCAAGTGAGCGACGAAATCCAGTTGAAAGGAAGTGTTAAAATTTCCAGAGAAGTGTTACCAAGTTGTGTGGATTCGAACACACTAACATGTTGAGGATCAATATGAAGTGACCCTGAGTAGTCAGGCAGATAATGCTTCGTCGGGACCACTCTGTCGACCTTTTTCTTATAGGCGTTTTGTACGTATGAAATGGGACAATAAAACCACACCGGAACCAAATGACCAAAGGCCAAAGCCAAGGGGCTAGATGGCAGAGGAGGGAACTTGAGGTTTCCAAAGTGAAGGGCGTAAAGATACTTGTCTTTCGCGTAACCGGGGATTTTAAGTTTTGGAAGCCTGTCGGTTACTTTCTCCTTTAGTTCGACCGCATCCTCCCAGATGGTCCGACAAAGATTATCTGATCGATACACAACTTGGAAATAATTCTGGAAAGCGCGAATTTGTTTGACATGAAGAGCCTTACACTTGGTCGACTTCGCCTGCAAGTAAACAAAAGCTTCAGTTAATTCAGATAGTTTGGCCTCATGAGTGCCAACATAAATGGTAAAATACGATTGCCACCAATCATGGAATTCTTTGGTACAAAAGTAGGCTGGTCGAAAAGGAAGAGAAGGGAGACGTGGTCGGTTTTTCCAAATGGTTTCAAGTTCCTCTTCGATCTCACTCCAAGGTTGACCACAGAGGATATTGGCGAGTAATTCTTGAGAGGAGAACAGGGACTTGGGAATGAATTGGCAAAGGCCAAATTTCCTGGCCACCAAGTTAGGCTGATAAGCCACTAAGCCAGGATTACTGCTAGAGGTTTCAGCCGACAGGAATCGAGGGACCAGAAGACGCCTCTAAATGAGGAAGGTTTCATCTCTATGTTCCTCATCAGTCGGAGGAAAATGTCTGGTGAGCCATGCAGGACCCTCAGTTCGACGGCTGAAAGGGGCCATAGAAGGTAGAAAATCGACATGGGTCAGCATGATGTTGAACAAAAGTCGAAACACTTGGAGGTCAGGGAAGCTTTTGTCGATGAGCGTCAGAGGGATCAACCGTTTCTAGATAAGATGTCATTCCTCTGGGGGGACACGCAACCCTCCTCATCCCGTAGGGGGCTATATCCTTAGAGAAAGTGGCATTGAGCCACAATTGCAAGAACTAGAAAGGGCCATGGACCAATACATTTTTCTTTCTGGAGTTCTCAGGGTCGAAGAGTCTAATTTGGAAGAAGACCTCAGACAGAGGCTCATAGAGAGAAGCTAAAATCAGTTGGCCCAAGGAGATGTCACGCTCTTGGTGCAGTTGAGTTGCCAGGAGAGCAAAATGCTTGGCTACCTGCATAGATCTGGAGCAGAAGACAAAGCGGGATAGCCAGAGGGTCAGGAAAGCCGCATGTTCCTCGTCGATCACAGGGCCTGAAGAGGTGGCATGGTGATCAATGAAATTGTTGTGTGTTGGCTTATGAGAATCACCAACATCAAACCGTAGGGAGATTGGCGCTACAGCCTCGCAGTCGAAGACTTCGCCAATCGGTTTTAAGCCAGTGATGGCAGCGATGTCCAAGAGTGTCGGCGTGATCATGCCACACTTAGTATGGAAAGAATTGATTGAACTCTCCCAGAACTGGAGGGCAGCTAATAACATGCCACAAGACTGGGGAGGGCCACAACGAGCAATCTGTAGAAGGGTGTAGATGTCTGTCCTTTTCCAATGGTCGATTTTCTCTGATTCCAACTGATCCATCCAAGCACAAAACTTAGGACAATTTTTTGGAGGAGCAGTTCTGAAGTTCCTGTCGACGTAGCGAAGGGAAAAGGGTTTTTGAGCAGAAATCACGGGTTCAGAGATGTGACTGGAGGGGAAAAGGGAAGAATCTTTTCTGGTAATCTCCAGGTGTCGGTTTTCTGGAAGAGGACCTAAGAACTCTAAGGGTTCATCAGCCAAAGAAAGAGGAATCAATACCTGAGAACACCAGATTTTTGCCTTCTCTTCTGCAAATGGAGGCTCAGGAACATATTCCCTACCATCAATGGTGGTGGGATGTGTGAGTTTAGCAGCAGAGGGTTTGTTGGAGCTTTCCATGGAGAAAATGGAAGATTTTGTTTTAGAGAAGAAGAGTTTTTGCAGAGCACAGGAGATGAGTGTATGCTGAAGCAAAAGGGCGGAAAAAGGGGAGAAGAAGAAAGAATGAAGGTTTTATAGGGGTTAAACCCTGAGCAGAGAAGAGTGAGCGTTTGATCTTCCACCTTCGACACGTATGCCCACGTTCCCATGTTTGCAGACACGTGGAGGAGAGAAGGCAGACGTGATAGCAAACACGTTTCAGTCATAAAAACGTGAAGTGATGGGGATGTGATTTTGTGCGTCTCGAGGGAAAAAGGAAACGTCCGTCATAATTATATGACGTCATCAGCATGGGGTAAACAGAGGTCCCACTAAGTAGAAGTGGAAGCAGTAAGGGGTAAGTTGACATTTCAAAGATGCCATCATCTCACCAACTTCTACAGTTGAAAATGGCATCTCTGGGGGGCATTTTGTTACCACGAAAAATCTCTAAGGCATGCTGAAAGCATAGTTAGTGATAGAGTCCTGTCAATTTGGGGGTTATACCCTATCAAAGGTGTCGCATCCGCGAAAAATCAACCGGCGGGAAAAACAAAACAAACAGAGCCGCCACCGTGCGTTATTTATCCCAAAAGAGGGAAAGGAAACGCTCGAAGTAAACCTGGAAAAGACATGGTCTCGCGACCAGAGAGAAATGGGATCGGGAGTCGGTTATGCGAAGGGAAAGTATTAGCACCCCTACGCATCCGTCGTACTCGACGGGATCCACGCTCAAAAGGATAGAAGAAAGGTGGCTAAACACTGCTCAAAAGAATGCACGCACACTGGAATAAAACACAAATGGAAAAAGGGGGAACGGGCTCGCTAGGATATCGCATCCTATGCCTACGTATCTCATCGGGAATGAGAATCAGAGCTACCGTAGTTCGGCTAACACACGCCAAACAAAACCCACACTGGAAACCAACTGCACGCAAACAGGCAAACATGGAAACCGAATGCCAATCGTTGGACTTACATCAGACTCCGAACCAACAAATACACACAGGAAACCAACCGCCAATCGCTGGGCTTACGTCAGACTCCAACAAGCAAACAAGACACAGGAAATCAACTGCCAATCGCTGGACTTATGTCAGACTCCTACTCACACAAAGGGGTTAAAAAAGCAAAAGGTTGCCCGGAGAGATCAGCTCAATCTCCTGCCTACGTACCTCATCTGGTATGAGGATCAGGGCGACGTAGTTCCCCTAAACAGGGAAAAAACTTCTAACCTAACCAGAGACTGGGAAATGACAAACTAGAAGGGAGCCTTACTCGAGCCTAATAGTTATCATGCAATCCATAATGGTCCTAGGTTGAGGTTTCTATCTAACTTGCACAGGGAGCAAGCTATCCTAAACAGCACAGGCAAACAAACACAAGCACAATAAACAAGCACACACACTATATGCAAACAGTTGGCTCATACAAGGTTAGGCTGTGAAACACAAGCCAACTGGAATCGGGTGTAGTTAGCTCTTAACCCTAACATTGAGAGTTAGGGTGAAGCAGATGAAATGGGAAGTGAGGGTAAGACCTCACAGCTCTTATCCCTGGCCTGGGAGAGCTTCAGACAAAATATAATGTGTGGGAGTTCAGAATGTAGGAACTCTTCTCCACAAGTGACTGACACAACATGATCTTGGGTTATTATCCACAATGCATCAATACAAGGTGTGTGAGCAAAGTGAATGACACACTGAGTAGCAGGAGATGGATTACACATCTCTTTTATCTGCCAATTGCCTCCTAAGAGGTCTTTACCTGCTTGGCACAAAATTAAACATTCACAAGCATTGCCTCTTAAGGAGGACTTTAGACAGGTGCCTACCAATAACAGTAGGTCTTCCAGACTACATGAAGATTAGAAATTATACCTAAGTGGTTAAGCAACCAAGCAAAGCAAAGTTCAAAGTGAACTTAAAGCAACTTATGTACCTGTGGAAACATCAAACAAATCAGTACAATACTCAGACAATCAAACAACAGTCAATAAGCAACCAACAATCCCAATGTACAAAATGTGTAAGCCAAAGGTCAAACTCAAATGAGTCAACATCAACCTACAAAACACACAAAGATTAGTAATCAAAAGCAAACATCAATGCTCAAATGGTGAAGCATCAACAACTATGGAACTTGGATGTTCAACCTGAAATCAAAGCTCAAAGATGAGAGGCAAACCACTAGGTCAAAGCCTAGGGTCAAAGGTGAAGAAAAAATTCAAAACAGAAGCTGAAATTTAACATGAATCAACTTCAAACACATCTTGAAACATTCCAAAAGGTCTCACATCAATATCACTAACCAAAAGCATTTCATGATCAATTGAAGTTCAAGGCAATTTTAAAGCTCAAATGTGATCAACCAGAATGAAAAATGCAAATCAAATCAGAAATGATTCAAATAATTCCAAGAAAATTCATGCTCATTCACAACATTCATATCATACATCACACAAAAAATCAGGATAATTGGAGATCATTTGGCATGGCAAACACATCACATAAGTTTGACAAGCAAAGGTGTGACACAAATTGTCACACCAACTTAACATGATCATAAAACAGAAATGGTAAATGATAAAAATACCAAATCAACACCAAAATGTCAAGCAGTGAGTCTAGTTTCATCATGCAAATTTTCAGAATCATTGAATCAAAGACCAGCATTTCACAAATGTATAAGCATGGCAAGGTCAAATAAGCATACATGTTCAAACATTCTAGCACAAAACATTATCCAGCCAAGTACAACTTGTAAAATCATGATGATAAAAAACTAGAGAAACCAAGGATCACAATGCAAAAAACCTGGTAATTTTTGGATTAATTTTCAATTTGATATGATTTTTTAAAGATTGAGAACAAAATGAAATAACATGTGACATTTAAAATGGATTAATATGAAATAATTAATTTGAATTTGAAATAATTGGCGCCAGCAAGTGAAACGCGGTCGTTTCACTAATGCGGTGGCAGCCAATGGCACGGTCAAGGCAAGTGGACCAATCAGAGACCAGCATGGCCAAACGCATGCACCAATCACACGCGTGCCCTAGCAAACACATTCAGCAACGGATTTTCGTGGCAATTGAAATCAAAACCGTTGCCTATGCTGAAACTTCATCTTCTTCCTCGTGAAGAAGATGAACAGTAACTGTTCATCAATGTCCAAGAACAAAATCTCCAATACTCACAATTAAGGACATCATCATGTAGGATATTCCATGGAGATCAAAGATCAATGCATAGCTAAGCTTAAATCATCATGCTAAGAGAGAATCGAGCAAATCTATTTTCATGCATGGAACTTTAATTAACCCTAACTAACTCAATTTTGCACCAAAAATCATGATTCAAAGCTCAGCATGATCAGCATAAAGAGATCTACAATAACATCACAATAATTTTGAGAATTAAGAGGATCGATTTTGTAACCTCTTGAAGAGCAGATCTGGACTTGGCTTGATTCAAGGCTTGTGATAGCTCAAATGTTCCTCTATGATGCTTGTATGAATGATTGGAGGAGAGATTGAGGTTCAATTGCTCTTGATTTCACCAGAATTTGAATTCACCATTAATGCTTCCAAGCTTCCATTATGAACAAACAGGCACGATTTCATTCCATTCCACGTCCAATCTTGCTCAATGATACTTCAGGATGATGAATCAAGCAAGAGAAATGGATATTGTTTGAAGAAATTTGAAGAAATTTTGAGAGAGAATTTTGAGAGATTTGGATCTAGATCTGAAATTATGAATCCTCCTCTGAAAACAGTTAGGGTTTTCTATATATATGCCTTGCTAATCATGTTTAATTAAGCTTAAACCAAATGCTAATGAAATTGATGAGTTATGGAGTGTAAGTGCAAATTTGCTTTTTACCCTCATGCATGGAATGCATGTGTGAACAGTGCACGATTTTGGTTCATTTTCACTTAAAACCAATTTTTAAGACCAATGGTGATGGCAAAAAATTAAACCATGCACCAAATTTGAATTTTGAGATTTCCCTCCAAAAATCCAATAACTTAACAAATGATTATGTGATGACAATTCATGTAATGTGATGCATGATTTGAAAATCAGAGGTCATGATGAGCAATATGCAAAAAGAGCCATCCATTTTGGAGCTTTGGTTAAGAAGTTATGCCCATTTGAATCTTCAAGTACACCTTGCCATGATTTGATCATATCTCCTTAACCACACATGAGAAATTGATGATCTTGGACTTTTTGGAAATGGGAGAGAAACATCTACAACTTTCATGTTCAACAAAATTTCATTTGAAGCTTTCTTGATGATGTAATTTGAAGTTGAAGTTAGGTTAAAACCTTTCCATTTTTGGCAAATTTGAATTATAGGTCACTTTCTATTTTTGGAAAGTTTTGATCTGACTTCAAATTCTCCAATGTTGATGTTTGAAATGTCAAATGAGACTTGTTTGCACATGAATGAGGCATCACTGACCACTTCCCACCTCCAAATCCATAGTTGACTTTGCAGTCGACTTTTATGGTTGACAGATGACTTGAACATACACTGATGATTCTGAGCCTCAACCACTTGATGAAATGGCACCAAAATGAAACCCTAGCTTATACAAGCTTAATAAAATCATATGATGATCCCCATCTCAATAAAGACCTAATCTCCTTGCAAAACCCTGACTAGAATGCAACTAATTAGGGTTGACCAGAGGTCAAAACCCTAATCCCAAGGAATCTGATCAGGAATAATGAACCATGATGATGATGGTGTACCATTTCAACCAAGATAATACCCAACCTCCTTGAGGAACCAAAAAACCCTAATTGAAGCACTCAGATGATTAGTGATCAATTCATGAGACCCTCAAGCTTGAATCTTTTATCCTCTCTATCTTCTGAGAAAGACCTAGGAGGATGACTTGCTTATTCTCTCATGATATGCAATATGCAAATGCCTAATGCCCTAAAAATAAGATGCAATATGCTAAGCTAGTCCCAAGAGAGGAGGGCAAATTTTGAGGTGTTACAGCTGCCCCTATTCAATCCACTGTGAACCTGTCGATATGAATAGCCTCGGCTTTCAGATGATCAGGGTGAAGAGTGATTGAATACCAAGAACAGACGAACAATCTGCACTCCGCTGGGAAATAATTAACAATGCCTGTCAGAATCGGCAAAGAAGCGATCTCAAAAGAAGAATCCGTCTGGTACGGAGAAAGTCGGCATGAACACCGAAACAGAATGTTAACCTGGCTACCAAAATAAACGGTAACACAGGAATAACCATGGCATGAACACCGCATCCTCCGGGGATTATATTATTATTATTTCTTTTACTTTTTCTTGAACCCCGAAACTTTCTGATTGATGATTTCCTCTTTTTTCGTTTTTTCTGGAACCCCGAACAAATATTTTCTTTCGCACGAATGATCCCGGATCACCGCAGTTGAACCCCGACATCTTCATAGTAGTCTTGTTTGCCAAACAATGAACCCCGCTCTCCAATTGAACCCCAATCGCCTGACGATAACTTGTGATCGTCATTGTGAACCCCGTTCTCCAGAAAACATCCCGTGTCTCCCTTTCTCCATTTGGACCCCGTTCTCCAGAAAATTCTCAGCATCTCCTTCTCTCCATTTGAACCCCGTTCTCCGTTTTCTTGTGATAATTCCGCTGACAACGCCGGAAATAACACCAAAACACCACTCTGATGGCGACATATCAGAGGGTACACCTTCACGAAAGGAAGGTAACATGTGCATCTCTTCCTCAGAAGACACCCATAACGACCTCTGTTGGCCTCAGCCAAAGTCTAAGGTGACACATGATCAGAAGATAATCCTGAGGACCCCATCCCGGATATAATCTTCAACTCCAATCTCTATTTGAACCCCGTTCTCCAGAAAATGCCGCAACACTTCCCTTTCTCCAATCGAAATATATTTTCGCGCTGATCGCGTAACGTTCTTTGACTTTATTTCCATCTCCGCCCGACAGAAAAGTTTCCACCAATATCGCGCTACTGGGGAACATTGTTGCTCCAATGTCATGATGCTAAACTCCTCAGAGTAACATCTTCCCACTTCTATCTCGCACGACAGAAATCTCCTCCAGTATCGCACTACTGGGGAATACCGTTGACCCAACGTCACGATGCTAAACTCCTCAGAGTAACATCTTCACCATCCGACGAAACCAACTCCCAAGCGGTAACCACGGCTCGAGTAACTGATGCTTGCAATGCTGATGCTGATCTTCCAACTAGCGAAACCACTTCTCAAACGGTAACCACGGCTTGAGTAGCATCTTCACCCACTGGCGAAACCAAATCTCAAACGGTAACCACGGCTTGAGACTAGCTGATGCTTGCGATGATGATGCATGAATTTTTTTTAGCACAATGCTCCATAATTATGGAAATGCTACGCAATTTATTATGCAATATGCTATGATCTCTTAAATGATGCATGCATAAAAAGTATCCCCCTTAAGGGACTCTCCTGGGGAGCTCGAGGCACTCTGCTAAGGAACTCAACAACACTCCAACCTTCACCCTACTGGGGAATAGTACTGTTGCTGGGAAGAGGACCACCCTTATCGGGGATGACCTCCACTGAACCCAATCCACTTGGGGACTTCACTGGGGAAGAAACCACCACCGCACTCTGCGGGGAAAACAACAGTCTCTGACTTGCTGGGAGAAAGAGCCAGCAACGGACACCTCCGCTAGGGAAATAGCAACCTTCAGGCCTGGCTGCTGAGGAAACATCGATCTGAAACCTGCTGGGGAGATAACCATCCCGACCCTGCTAGGGAAGACACAGACCTTGGATCCGCCGGGGAGGTAACAATCCCAACTCTGCTTGGGGAAACAAGGAAATTCTGGCGCAGAACACCCGTCGACTCGTCGAACCCTGGTATCCAACATCCAAATCCAGTGTCAGCTTTCCACTTTTGAGAGCTCCCAGACTCGTCTGGACTTTTCTGATTCATCACCTTGTATTCTCGCCTCCTCCGTACTCGACGGAGATCGAACTCTTTGAATTTATACAAACTTTCCAGTCCTCAAACTTTGAAGAGTCTTCTTGATTAATATCCAGGATCGTCGTACATTTTTTGTCGTTTTTTTTTTCACCACTCTTCAATCCTCTTGTCCCTGGCTGGACTCCACGGGGATCCTTTGTCACAAAGGCTTCACATCACAACCTGGAAGTAAGTGAAAATATCTAACAGCACCTGCAAAAAAGATCGTCGGATAAAACATGCCCCAGGCGTGCCAAAACTTCAACACCTGGGTCACTCAACCTTCCGAATAAGATTTCAAGCTTTCAATCTTATAAGCATGCATTGGAAGGGATCTCCATGTTTCGAAATGCAAAGATTCTTTATCAAAATCAACGGATGTTTTTGCAATCAAAGCGGTAATGAAAAACAAAAAACAACATTATTTGACTGAATATGCATTTTATTGATTGAAAAGGTGTGGCTCAAACTGAGCAATACAAAGGAAGCAATTCCTGAAAAGAGGTAATTGCGCATAAAAGGAAAATCTATCCTAATGGCAATGTGAAACCGCGATCTCATCGAGTTCCAACTTGGTTACACCCCATATGTCCTCAAGACTCTCCGCGCTTTCTGCCTTCTGAACAAGACGTTTCCAACTGATCCCTACCGGGGATTATCCGTGATGTCATAACCAAAGATACAAACGATCATGCCGGACGCAGTTGTTCATTTCAATCCCTCTTTTGCCTGGATTGCCCTTTCGGGTTTTCAGTCCACCGGGATACCCTTTTTTGCCCAAGCCGCCTTTTCAGGTTTTCGACTTGCCGGGTGTACAGTTTTTTTCATTTTATCCCTAATTTTTGCCCAAACCTTTTTATCATTCATTTTTTTTGGTTCGCCGGGATGCCCATTTTTGCCTGGACTATTTTATTCTTTTCGTCCAGCGGGTCTCTTTATACGAAGTATTTTTTAACTGCGTCCGCATTCACAGGGAATGGAAAATCCTCACCATCCATGGTCGTCAACAACAAGGCTCCGCCAGAGAAAACCTTATTGACCAAGAATGGGATCCATAACTGTGTGTCCACTTGCCCCTACGATCACTTTGAGGAGGAAGGATCCTTTTCAGTACCAGATTTCCTACGTGATACGCACGAGGTCGCACTTTTCGGTCAACAACACGCTTTGTTCGCTGCTGGCACAATTGCCCCAGGACGAATGGTTACCAGCCCTTTTTCCTCAATCAGGCTCAACGCGTCCTACCGAGTCCTTATCCACTCAGCCTCTTTCAATTTGATGTCCATCAGGACTCTCACTAACGGATCAGGCCCTCAACTGGTAGCACGGCTCCCGTCTCATACACAGCTAGAAAGGCTTTGCCCCTGTAGACGTACGCACCGAAGATCGATACCCAGGATACAATCTTCATACTCAATCACACTGTCGGTGCATTCAAATGCTAGTCGGGCAGCAAAAAGGAACGTGGGATCCCTTCGGCGTAACCAAAGCAACACCAACCCCGCTTCCATTCACATTAACGACCCCATCAAACATCAAAATCCGTTCGGATTCAGGGTCAGGCCCTTCCTCCGGGATCGGTTCCTCACAATCTTTCGATTTGAGAACCTCGATGTCCTCATCAGGGAACTCCAAACTTCATCGGTTGATAATCCTCCATGGGCTGCTGGGCGAGGTAATCAGACAATACACTCCCCTTTATCGCCTTCTGAGAGGTATACTGGATATCATATTCAGTCAAAATCATTTGCCACCTCGCAACCCGTCCGGTCAATGCTGGCTTTTCAAAAATATACTTGATTGGATCCATCTTGGAAATCCACCAAGTGGTATGAACCAGCATATACTGTCTCAGTCGGCGAGCAGCCTATGCCAGAGTACAACAAGTTTTCTCGAGCAGTGAATGTATTGTTTCACAGTCGGCAAACTTTTTGCTAAGGTAAATTGCATGCTCTTTTCGACCAGACTCGTCATGCTGATCCAATACACACCTCATAGACTCCTCGAGGACTGTCAAGTATGGGGTTTATGGTCTCTCTCCATAGGGAGGCAACAGAATCGGAGGCTCCTGCAACTTATTCTTTTATTTCTCAATGCCCCTTGGCAACCATTATTTCACCTAACCGTTTGATTTGATTTTTTCAACAGCTTGAGTGGGTTCCCACGTGGCTGTTAGATGAAATGTGAACCGTGAAATGCAGTTCAATCTACCTAAGAAACCACGAACCTCTCTTTCTGTTCTCGGTTCAGGCACTTTCTTGTATGGCTTTTTATTTCTTCTTTTTCTTTTTCTTTTCTCTCTCTTTTTTTTAGCAGGATCAACCTCGACTCCTCTTATTTGCCCATAATAAGCCTCGGCAACTTACCGGACAGCACTCCACAAGTGCACTGATTCGGTCTCAACCTCAGTCTGAGCTGTCTCAATCGGTCAAACAGCTTGGCCAGATCTACCAAATGCCCCTCTTCTGTTTGGGACTTTGCTATCATGTCATCAACATAGCATCCGATTTCATGATGAATCATATCATGAAACAAAGTCACCAGGACTCTCTGACACGTGGCACCGGTGTTCTTGAGACCGAATGGCATCACCTTCGCTCTTGACACTCGCCTCCAGGGCGGCCCCAAACTTTACTTCTTTCCTGACCTCCTTGGTACCCAAATTGACAAGCTCAACTTGTTCCTCGTGCAGTTGAATCACCTTCTCCTCTTGTTTCAACAATCTGGCTAATCTTCCAGCAGATCACCATCTTTTTTGCCTTCTTCTTCGGCATGATAGATCGGATTGTCGAAGTCATTCAAAGGTGTAACCGAATTGTTATCAATGAGATCCGGAGAATTATTTTTCGAAGTCGGAACGAGACCAATCAAAAAAAAGGGAAAAATGAAAACAAACATTGCCATTTTTATTTGTCTTTAAACTGTAAAAATAAATGAAAAACAGGGAACACCGCTTTTAATTGAAAAACATTCATTTATTACTGATGCAAATTTTGTAAAATGAAACACATGAGGTAGCCCTTACAATGAACCATTACGTTTCGGGCAAAACGTATGGCTTCCATGCAAATAAAATTGAAAACATAAAATATTACTCTTCAAGTAGAGTGACAGTGATGATCTTTTAGGCCTTCCAGTTCCCTGGTACGCACCCTTTTATCCACGAGTTCCGTTCGCAGTCACTGTCAATCTCTCCACCTACTGTACAGGCGTGACCTGGATCCAACATTCCAGCACTGATGAACGGGAACGGTTGACGGCGTCCTCTATTTTGCCCACACAAATCTTGGTCTGGCTGATAGCCAACCCCGAACATATCTGCTTTCACCACAATGTCTATGATTTTTCCCCAACCTAGGGCTTTCCCGTTCTTCACCACCTCCATGGCTTGCTTGTAAGAAGAAATGGACAGCTTTTTCTCCTTCTCAACACAAATGGCATTTTCTACTTTGACGGTCTCAACTGCCTGACATGGTGTTTCAAATATTTCACCGTCCATTTCTACCTGCTTAAACGATGACAAGTGGCTGACAAAGATGTCCTCCTCCCCCCAATCAACTTTCTCAAATCGGAGACGTCCTTCATCCATCATTCTCTGAATCGTCTCCCTCAGCATTACACACCCATTTGTAGTGACGGCGCAGGCAGCACAACGATTATCACAACCAGGGAAAACTCCACTCTTCATCAAATGTCTCTTGACCTCAAACATTGGAGTCCTCAACTGATCCACACCCGTCACCTCTATTTTCCTTTTATCCTCTGTCATCATATTTACCTCCATAGGACCATGCATCGGCATGGGGTTAGCATTAACATCCGGCATTGGTGCAAAATTGATGGCTTTAGAATCCACCAAATCTTGAACGACATGCTTAAAAGCTTTACACCCCTCAATGTGATGTCCGGGTGCACCAGCATGGAACTCGCACCTGACATTCTCATCGTAACTTGCAAGCCTCTGATCCGGTTTCCCTGGAACCAATGTCCTTGGCTGAACCAACCCAAGATCCTTCAACCTTTTAAACAGAAAGGCATAAGTCACGGGCGGCTTATTAAAATGATGATCTGTCGTCCTTCTTCTCACTTGGCACCCAACTTTCTGTGTTCTCTGTTGAGGTGACTGCCGTTGCTGTAGTACAGATTGATTACTAGTAGGGATCGTTACTGTAACAGCATACGAGTGGTAACGATCCTTACCCCTTTTGGCATACACATCACTTGATTCAACCTCCTTCTTGTGCTGACTATTGCCGGGGGGCTTCTTTACTCCAGACGACAGAGCATCTCCCTGGATTTCCCCCATTCTCAGCCAATTTTCAATCCTCTCCACCTTCTCGGCGATTGCTTTCTGCCCCAAAGCGAGCCCTCGCACAACATTGAACAACTCCCTCATTATCTCTTTCAATTCGAGAATGTCGGCGTTGGGTGGATTCATCATTCCTGTGTCAATCAAACATGTTAGAAACTGACACCTGCAAAACAGAAGACAAGTTATTATGATTCATGCATGAATGCAATGTCTATCCATATAAGGAACACTCTGTCTTTCGATCCTGGCTTCATCGAGACAGATAATAATCCGGCAGCAATATTCTGACATTCATCGATTGATTTTGACATACAGTGCAGAGAATTATGATTTAGCAAAGATACCACCCAACCATGTGTGTGCTATGTGAGTGAAGCAAAGCAAATAAAGCTTGAAGATCAATCACTGAATGAAAATAACCACTGTATATCAAAAGTGCACCATATGTGCGAGAGTCATACATCAAGTCTGATACAAATCAAATACAATTCTCCAGAAACAGAAAGAAAATACAAACAAGTGACTTCCGTCAACAGGCCTGACGGTAATCCACACAAATGATAACAAAAGGCTACACTGAAGAAGGCCCCACAGAAGGCTCCGCATCATCTACCATCTTGGTAAACTTCACAGCAAACCTGAGCTCGGTATTCTCCTGCTGCAGTCTTCCTATCTCCTTCTGATGAATCTTCATCTGTCTGAAGTAATGATCCCTCTCAGCAAGATAGTGATCTCTCTCAGCAATGATCTTCACGTTTTCTGTTTCCTTAATCTTCAGCTTCGCCTCCCACTCAGTGATAAGGACTCTGACTCTGTCTTCCCTCTGGTCCCTCACAAGGATTTGTCTCCTCTTCTCATCTTCAATGACCTTCGAAGCTCTAGCCAACCTCTCCTTGGTGATGTCGTGCTCCCTCGTGGATGACTCTAAAGCTTGGCTAACCTTGCCATAATAAGCGGTGTCTACCTCAAAGCGCTTCACCATAAGGGCATGTCTCTTATCCTGGTCTTCTATTCTCCCTTTGATTTCCTGATTAGCCATTTGGATTCTAGCAACACTCATCTCCAATTCAGTCTTCTCTGCTTGCAGCTGATCTCTGGCTTTCTTCATCTCAAGGAACTCTTCCATGCTGACAGAAGAACGTGGCCCCTCAATCAATGGACACCAAGGATCACCTCTAGGAAATGGTAGATGTGTGAGCTCAATCCTCTTCCTAAGCCAATCATCAAACGGAGGAAAAAACCTGCTGCTAACCTTGCCAAAAGGAACCTTGCCCTTTCTCTGAATGTTAAGCCATGCCCCAGACACTTGCCTCAACCGTGTCAGATTACCCTCAATTGGGAAGTACAAAGACTCCTGAATCTCTCGTCCAAGAGGAGGACCCTCCACAGCAAACCCCATCTGTCTCCTAAGAAGCACCGGGTTGTAATTAATGCAACCTTGAACTCCTATAAGAGGCACATTGGGAAGACTCCCACAACTGTAAATGAAATCTCGTCCAGCCATACCATTGTGAGTCCACGCTATGTCCTTGGCTCGCAAACCCATCAGTCTGATTGACCATTTGACAGTAGGATCAAGAAAGACAAAGGCACCTCTGGAAGGCAAGTACCCTATAAACCACTTGTACAACAGCTGAGCACAACACCGGATCAATCCCCCACGCCGCTTCTCGTTCCGATTATGGACCGAGTAGTACACATCCCCAACCAGGGTAGGAATAGGATTCCTCTGCATAAACAACCTGGTAGCATTAATGTCCACGAAGTTCTTCTGATTAGGAAACAGGATGATTCCATAGATGCTCACAGCAATCAAAGCACAGACAGCCCTCCAATTACCCACAACAGCATGTTCCTTGGCTTTAGCCTCCAATAAACTCAGATGAAAACCGGGTAACTTTCCTTTCTCCTTCAAACCCCCCTTGGTCACCTCCGGGCTCAAATAAAGAGCACGAGAAATCTCAACAGCATCAGGTTCCCCCTTAGTGACGTAGAACGGAATCTGGTCTCTGATCTGGATACCCAGGATGCTAGCATAGTCCTCCATCAAAGGCCCCAATAAGTAATCTGAGAAAACAAAACACCTTAAGCCCGGGTCATAAAACTGGAAAAGAGTATGGACGGCACTCCTATCACTATCTGTGAGCCTGAAAACCAACTTCAGAATACCACCATATGCCTCACGGAACAACCCCACATGGTCAGGTGTAATCAATGCTATCATATCCTTCAGTACACCAATCTCTGGGTCAAAGAAGCTGTATACAACATCGCCTTTCAAACCGGTCCTCATATCTGGAACAAAGAAGTCTCTCAACCAGGATCTCAATCAAGAATGTCCCCTGCATATGGATAAACATGAGTTAGATGCACATAAATGCAAAATGTGAATGATGCTGATGTATGAATGCAATGCATTGTGCCATCCTCCGAGTCATCTGAACATCTACTGCACTGAGCTACGGCCTCTGAATTGATCACATCCATCTGAGGGAATATGTAACCACAAATCCGACTTAGGGTTCCGAAATAAACGGAACCTGAGGATATATCACCATCACCACTGTCACCACAAAGAAGACATTGAACTGATAGCCTCAAAATCACCTGTATCAACCCAGGGAATCCTGAAATAAACGGATCCCCACTGATAAATACCACGGACAGAACTCCGGCGTCTCAGAAATAAATCCATAAATCCGACTTATAAATAGGACTCTGATCAACAGCTGAACCATTAATCACCATCAGAACACGCATCTGTAAGAGTCAACCCTCCCCTCACAGGTGAATTCTAATCAGGTCATCCTAAGGCGGATAATGGTCTTGACAATCGGGCAAAGATACTCAACGGGTTTGCCCTTTCGGGTGTGCCGTTGCAGCTCTCGTAAGATCGTCTAAACCAAAGATCCGGGAAAGATCGGTCACCGAAGTCACCAGTTCAGATGAGGTGAATCAACCAAAGTGGATACTCCACAAAGGAAGAGCACTCTCAGATGAACCTCGTCCGGCTTGTGGTATGTCACGTTGCCCAAAACATGTTGACCTAACATGAGAGGCAACATGAGACCACGCTAATCCTAGGTGTATACTCGGGCCTGGGTTTTAGCCCCACTCAGAACACCCACCCCACATCAGAGGAACCACCTGTACAGAAGACGGCACAATGATAGTATGATGCATGCAAACATTTATGCAAATATATACACAACATAATAATCATAAATGCAATAAATAAAGCAGCAAAAGCAACCAAAACTACCCTAGAGAGCGCTAGGAATGACTCGCTTAGGGAAGATGGACCAGCAAGAGGTCAACTTCTATGTCCCCACCAGAGTCGCCAACTGTCGCATCCGCGAAAAATCAACCGGCGGGAAAAACAAAACAAACAGAGCCGCCACCGTGCGTTATTTATCCCAAAAGAGGGAAAGGAAACACTCGAAGTAAACCTGGAAAAGACATGGTCTCGCGACCAGAGAGAAATGGGATCGGGAGTCGGTTATGCGAAGGGAAGGTATTAGCACCCCTACGCATCCGTCGTACTCGACGGGATCCACGCTCAAAAGGATAGAAGAAAGGTTGCTAAACACTGCTCAAAAGAATGCACGCACACTGGAATAAAACACAGATGGAAAAAGGGGGAACGGGCTCGCTAGGATATCGCATCCTATGCCTACGTATCTCATCGGGAATGAGAATCAGAGCTACCGTAGTTCGGCTAACACACGCCAAACAAAACCCACACTGGAAACCAACTGCCAATCGCTGGACTTACGTCAGACTCTACGCAAACAGGCAAACATGGAAACCGAATGCCAATCGCTGGACTTACATCAGACTCTGAACCAACAAACACACACAGGAAACCAAGCGCCAATCGCTGGGCTTACGTCAGACTCCAACAAGCAAACAAGACACAGGAAACCAACTGCCAATCGCTGGACTTACGTCAGACTCCTAACACACACAAAGGGGTTGAAAAAGGAAAAGGGCGCCCGGAGAGATCTGCTCATCTCCTGCCTACGTACCTCATCTGGTATGAGGATCAGGGCGACGTAGTTCCCCTAAACAGGGCGAGAACTCCTAACCTAACCAGAGACTGGGAAATGACAAACTAGAAGGGAGCCTGACTCGAGCCTAATAGTTATCATGCAATCCACAATGGTCCTAGGTTGAGGTTTCTATCTAACTTGCACAGGGAGCAAGCTATCCTAAACAGCACAGGCAAACAAACACAAGCACAATAAACAAGCACACACACTATATGTAAACAGTTGGCTCATACAAGGTTAGGCTGTGAAACACAAGCCAACTGGAATCGGGTGTAGTTAGCTCTTAACCCTAACATTGAGAGTTAGGGTGAAGCAGATGAAATGGGAAGTGAGGGTAAGACCTCACAGCTCTTATCCCTGGCCTGGGAGAGCTTCAGACAAAATATAATGTGTTGGAGTTCAGAATTTAGGAACTCTTCTCCACAAGTGACTGACACAACATGATCTTGGGTTATTATCCACAATACATCAACACAAGGTGTGTGAGCAAAGTGAATGACACACTGAGTAGCAGGAGATGGATTACACATCTCTTTTATCTGCCAATTGCCTCCTAAGAGGTCTTTACCTGCTTGGCACAAAATTAAACATTCACAAGCATTGCCTCTTACGGAGGACTTCAGACAGGTGCCTACCAATAACAGTAGGTCTTCCAGACTACATGAAGATTAGAAATTATACCTAAGTGGTTAAGCAACCAAGCAAAGCAAAGTTCAAAGTGAACTTAAAGCAACTTATGTACCTGTGGAAACATCAAACAAATCAGTACAATACTCAGACAATCAAACAACAGTCAATAAGCAACCAACAATCCCAATGTACAAAATGTGTAAGCCAAAGGTCAAACTCAAATGAGTCAACATCAACCTACAAAACACACAAAGATTAGTAATCAAAAGCAAACATCAATGCTCAAATGGTGAAGCATCAACAACTATGGAACTTGGATGTTCAACCTGAAATCAAAGCTCAAAGATGAGAGGCAAACCACTAGGTCAAAGCCTAGGGTCAAAGGTGAAGAGAAAATTCAAAACAAAAGCTGAAATTTAACATGAATCAACTTCAAACACATCTTGAAACATTCCAAAAGGTCTCACATCAATATCACTAACCAAAAGCATTTCATGATCAATTTAAGTTCAAGGCAATTTTAAAGCTCAAATGTGATCAACCAGAATGAAAAATGCAAATCAAATCAGAAATGATTCAAATAATTCCATGAAAATTCATGCTCATTCACAACATTCATATCATACATCACACAAAAAATCAGGACAATTGGAGATCATTTGGCATGGCAAACACATCACATAAGTTTGACAAGCAAAGGTGTGACACAAATTGTCACACCAACTTAACATGATCATAAAACAGAAATGGTAAATGATAAAAATACCAAATCAACACCAAAATGTCAAGCAGTGAGTCTAGTTTCATCATGCAAATTTTCAGAATCATTGGATCAAAGACCAGCATTTCACAAATGTATAAGCATGGCAAGGTCAAATAAGCATACATGTTCAAACATTCTAGCACAAAACATTATCCAGCCAAGTACAACTTGTAAAATCATGATGATAAAAAACTAGAGAAACCAAGGATCACAATGCAAAAAACCTGGTAATTTTTGGATTAATTTTCAATTTGATATGATTTTTTAAAGATTGAGAACAAAATGAAATAACATGTGACATTTAAAATGGATTAATATGAAATAATTAATTTGAATTTGAAATAATTGGCGCCAGCAAGTGAAACGCGGTCGTTTCACTAATGCGGTGGCAGCCAATGGCACGGTCAAGGCAAGTGGACCAATCAGAGACCAGCATGGCCAAACGCATGCACCAATCACACGCGTGCCCTAGCAAACACATTCAGCAACGGATTTTCGTGGCAATTGAAATCAAAACCGTTGCCTATGCTGAAACTTCATCTTCTTCCTCGTGAAGAAGATGAACAGTAACTGTTCATCAATGTCCAAGAACAAAATCTCCAATACTCACAATTAAGGACATCATCATGTAGGATATTCCATGGAGATCAAAGATCAATGCATAGCTAAGCTTAAATCATCATGCTAAGAGAGAATCGAGCAAATCTATTTTCATGCATGGAACTTTAATTAACCCTAACTAACTCAATTTTGCACCAAAAATCATGATTCAAAGCTCAGCATGATCAGCATAAAGAGATCTACAATAACATCACAATAATTTTGAGAATTAAGAGGATCGATTTTGTAACCTCTTGAAGAGCAGATCTGGACTTGGCTTGATTCAAGGCTTGTGATAGCTCAAATGTTCCTCTATGATGCTTGTATGAATGATTGGAGGAGAGATTGAGGTTCAATTGCTCTTGATTTCACCAGAATTTGAATTCACCATTAATGCTTCCAAGCTTCCATTATGAACAAACAGGCACGATTTCATTCCATTCCACGTCCAATCTTGCTCAATGATACTTCAGGATGATGAATCAAGCAAGAGAAATGGATATTGTTTGAAGAAATTTGAAGAAATTTTGAGAGAGAATTTTGAGAGATTTGGATCTAGATCTGAAATTATGAATCCTCCTCTGAAAACAGTTAGGGTTTTCTATATATATGCCTTGCTAATCATGTTTAATTAAGCTTAAACCAAATGCTAATGAAATTGATGAGTTATGGAGTGTAAGTGCAAATTTGCTTTTCACCCTCATGCATGGAATGCATGTGTGAACAGTGCACGATTTTGGTTCATTTTCACTTAAAACCAATTTTTAAGACCAATGGTGATGGCAAAAAATTAAACCATGCACCAAATTTGAATTTTGAGATTTCCCTCCAAAAATCCAATAACTTAACAAATGATTATGTGATGACAATTCATGTAATGTGATGCATGATTTGAAAATCAGAGGTCATGATGAGCAATATGCAAAAAGAGCCATCCATTTTGGAGCTTTGGTTAAGAAGTTATGCCCATTTGAATCTTCAAGTACACCTTGCCATGATTTGATCATATCTCCTTAACCACACATGAGAAATTGATGATCTTGGACTTTTTGGAAATGGGAGAGAAACATCTACAACTTTCATGTTCAACAAAATTTCATTTGAAGCTTTCTTGATGATGTAATTTGAAGTTGAAGTTAGGTTAAAACCTTTCCATTTTTGGCAAATTTGAATTATAGGTCACTTTCTATTTTTGGAAAGTTTTGATCTGACTTCAAATTCTCCAATGTTGATGTTTGAAATGTCAAATGAGACTTGTTTGCACATGAATGAGGCATCACTGACCACTTCCCACCTCCAAATCCATAGTTGACTTTGCAGTCAACTTTTATGGTTGACAGATGACTTGAACATACACTGATGATTCTGAGCCTCAACCACTTGATGAAATGGCACCAAAATGAAACCCTAGCTTATACAAGCTTAATAAAATCATATGATGATCCCCATCTCAATAAAGACCTCATCTCCTGCAAAACCCTGACTAGAATGCAACTGATTAGGGTTGACCAGAGGTCAAAACCCTAATCCCAAGGAATCTGATCAGGAATAATGAACCATGATGATGATGGTGTACCATTTCAACCAAGATAATACCCAACCTCCTTGAGGAACCAAAAAACCCTAATTGAAGCACTCAAATGATTAGTGATCAATTCATGAGACCCTCAAGCTTGAATCTTTTATCCTCTCTATCTTCTGAGAAAGACCTAGGAGGATGACTTGCTTATTCTCTCATGATATGCAATATGCAAATGCCTAATGCCCTAAAAATAAGATGCAATATGCTAAGCTAGTCCCAAGAGAGGAGGGCAAATTTTGAGGTGTTACAAAAGGATGAAGAGATGTTTGAGGCAAGCAAGAGTGGAAAAAACACAAGTCAAGGGATGAAGCCGACATGAGAAGCTTGCTTGGTCGACAGGCCATTCCGTCGACTGAAGTGAAGTCTGAGACTTAAAGAATTTTCTTTTATGCCAAATGCGTAGAGGACAGCGTCGCCCTAAACGTCTGGGCGGGAGAAATTTGAAATTTAAAAATAATCAGCAGTTACAAGAAGAATTAGAGCGCCAGAATCTGGAGCAGTTGGCAAGACGTGGGTGTAACAGTTTGCAGATCGTGTGACATAACATCTGCTAGTTTCTAGGAGTTTTAGCTTATGAGCAGTTCCTTTAGTTTATTATAAATAGAATGTCCCACGAGGGGCCCGGGGTGTTCACTTTGTACTAACAAACCACTTGTAAGAAACTTCCCATTTCCAGCACGAGGAAGCAAGAGTTTTTGAGAGTGCTATGTACGTGAATCACCACATTTATTTCAATGCAACTTCCTTACTTTTCAATTGTTCCCGTTGAACATTTTATCTTAATTTCATTTACTTTTGAGTTATCATTTTACGTTGTCGTTTACGCTGTTGACACTGATTCTATTACGATAATAGAGTTTACCAAAAGCGTGTTCGTCGTGTACATCTTTTGAACGTTGTAGCGTTGTCGGTCACGAGTCACCTATAGGTTGTAACATCGTTTAAACCGTTCGTGTGGAAAACCCTACGCTTGTTCAACACTTTGTTAGGAGCTGTTCCTCACAAAGTTGTCCCGTCGAATTGGAAAAACCTCACTTGCACTAGCACATGTCTTAGGATCAACTGGTCGATCCTGCAAGTAACCCTTAGTTTTAAGGCCTAGGGAGGACCAACGGTTATTTACCAATTTCCACAGTAAACAAGGTGACAACAAAGAAAAGGAATAAAGATCTTGACACACGATGAAAATGACAAGTTCAAAACTATGACGACAAACGTTACTTACAAGGAAGTATTCAACAATATTTGAATGATACCAAATTACGGTATGCTTTTGTTGCATTTCAATTAATGTGAATCTGTATTTTTCTTCCTATTTAATAGGCTGCGATACAAATTTTTGTATGAACTTATCGTAATTTCTTTTCTTTGACAGGATTCGTATTTGCCGTATCGAATTCTTAAATCTGTCGTATTTATTTTACATTTTTTTTTTGTGATGATTTTCATGGTTGTACAAATACAGTGGCTATCTAATATTTATAAATTCTGCTTTTTTTTTGTATTATGTTAAGTTATCTCAATTGAACCTATACCATTCACAAAACAATTGTTGATTTATTTACATGCATGACATACCTGTAATCATATATGGTTTCCACACTTTACAAACACATACATATATCAGTATAATATATTTCCTCTCATCTGATTGGAATTTTAATTGTAATAGTTTCTATTAACTCCGTAAGAACATACATCTATTATAATCACCATTTCTGAAATTTCTTTTTGCACATCACATAATTTAAAAAATACATGCTCAAACTTACTCAACCTTCATCATTTCCTTGGTATCTCGGTCGTCATTTCACTTCCTTCGTTTTGGATAATCCACAGAGTTTCATAAGGCATTCAACCCTTCAACTAAATATATTCAGTATTTCATGGGTCCAAAGCTTTTATGATATGGCCCATTGTGACCCACTATTTCTTCTTTCTATCTTCTTCCTATTTACATTTCTTACTTCTATTTTTTTTTCATAACTTATATGATGCATTTACATTTAACTATATTTTTAGTTCATTCTATTTCTTCTATTCTATCTCATACTTTATCTTTCTATTCACTTTTTATTTTAATATAACCATTTTGTTTTTCTATTATTTTATAATTTTTAATAACAATTTTTTATTTTATTTTATTATAGTCCAAAAAATTGTATTTTATAGATAAAAAAGGATTTTTTTTTTTTGAAAAAATTCAGTTTATTTAAATTTTAAAAAAACAATTTTTTTTCAAATAAAATCAGTTTTTTATTTTCTAATAAAACTTCAATTTGTTTCGGAAAAAAATCAATTTTTGTGTTGAATTTTTTTTTTTGATTTTTGAAAAAATAATTTCTTTATATTTATAAGAAAAAAGTTTTTTTATTTTTGGGAAAAAATCAGTTTCTTGGAAAAAAATTAATTTTATTATTTTTGGAAAAAAAGTTATTTTTGTATTTTCGAAAAAGAAACAAATCATTTTTGTAATTTCGGGAAAAATTTGATTTTTTGTATTTTAAAAAAACTTCAAGATTTTCTATTTTCGTTAAAGAAATTGATTTTTTGTATTTTCCTTTTTTTTGTATCTAAAAAAATCATTTTTTTATTTTTTTTAAAATTGATACAACAGAGATAAAAATTATCCATTAAATCGGTAAAATATGTTGGATGCAATCCATATATATAAATGAATGAATTTAATTCATTAACTTATTTTTTTATGTGGGAATGAATTGAACGAATTTTTAATGAATTAATTGAATGTATTTTGTCTTAATGATTTAATTTTTATCCCAATTTAGCTAATGAAAAAAAATATTTTATATATACTTAACTTAATATTTATCCCAATTAAATAAACTGTTTATATTTATTTAATTTATAGTGAAATTTTAGCTATTAAATCATTTAAAAAGAAAAAAGAAACACTAAAAAGATCGTATCAAAATACAATATTTGAAAATAATGTGGAAGAAGGATTTGAGAATGATTAATGGATGTTTATGTCAAATTTGGTATAAACAGATTATTTTTAAATAATCAATTGATTAGGATGAAGTGATTAATGAATAGTAACTAAGTTTGAAGCTTAATATTGGGATTTTTACATATAAAAATACTAACGGACTTAATATTTTTTAATGCACTCTCAAATTTGAATTTTAATGAATTTATGTAATAACTATACTAGTTAGATAGAGAATTCAAATGTTAATTGATAGGAAATAGACCATTATAGTATAAAGCTAGTATTTATTTTATTAGACAGCATCAACTCAATATTCAAGAGTTTATCCTTATAGTGATTCCAAAATGGTTATAAAATGATCATTAATAGTTTATTTATCAATAGTAACTGTTTTCCTTCCCATTTCTTTTATAAAAACACTTGCATGTGCACACATCAATGGCCACTTATTTAGCTATAATTATGGCCAGATAAGTAGGTAGACTGCCTTTTGACTAGGTGCAATTTTCTTGACAGAAAACTAGTAGCTATGCTAAATGCTTCCTATACATATCTAAATATTCAATATGATATTGCAATGTAGACGGTAGAGTAAGTCTTTAGAAAATTGAAATGTTCAATCACAATTAGAATTTGGTGCATGAAAATACACAACAATCACAGTTAAAATAAGTGATATTTAACAAATTAATTTAACACAAAAAAACTATTGGCTAATCGAGCCATCAGAACCATTAACTTGACGGTCAGTCACAGTTGTCGATCAGAGTCCGAACGCCACTACCACCCGTTGTAGTCGATCATTTATGTCGAGTTGTCTCCTTATAGTTATGACGCCTTCCGACTTCTTCCTAATTGTTTTTACGACTTTTAGGCTTCTGCAATATCTAAATATGTTTATTTCTTTTCATCACTTAAGATTTTAAGACATCAACAATCTAAACCTTGACTTGAAAGCGTGTTGATGCCAATTTACCCATCAATCAAATTGTTTCTCTATGTCAATTCCACGTTCATCGAGCAATTTTTAAAATTCAAATTTAAGTTTTGTTTGAACCCTGATCCTACCACTTCCATCCAGTTGCTTTCAAACATTTTTTTTCTACTTTATTATTTTAACAAACCCATAAGTATGGTTCTTTAACCATCTTTGACTCCCTCTATTTTTGAATGTTTCCCTGAAAGTCCTTTTTTATGAGTTAAGTAATCCTTCAGCCACATTCGAAATATAACAGCTAAGGCCAACATAATCATCCCTTTGAGATGATATAATATTCCTCATTACCTTATCACGAATCAAATGATAACAATAGATATTTGTAATCGTTCTCTCACTACTACTCCTATTCATGGTAGGAACCTCCACTTCAAACTAAGTCTTCTCCGTCATAGTTTCTAAAATTTTTGTCACTGGGTCTTTACTCTTCTTTCTCTAATGTGACTCACTGAAAGTAATACATCTTCCATTGATGAATATCGATCTTCCAAGTTCCACTCCCAACAACACATAACCACTCCTAGCTCTTTCACAAATTATGCATTCGAACTTAATTCATCTTATAAGAACAATCATCTCATGTGGTAATATGATGACTTCAAATACTTATTTTAATATGAAACTTTTTATGAACACTTCTCCACAATTTGATGGTGAAAGGTTCGTCATGTGGAAATGAAGAATAATTTTTTTCATTAATGCTATTGATTTTGAATAATGAGATTTTGTTATAAATAGTCTGTTTGTTCATACTCATTTTTTTAAATAATAAAGTAGTAAATCGAGTAATTTTTGGACCACAGAAGATTAAAATAAAGATAAATTAGGCTTTAAAATCAAACACTTGTTGATGAGTGTCTTAAACACTAAAGAGTACTTCTATATTTTTAACTCTAATACTAGCAAGGAAGTATGAGACACCATTGAAATGATCTATGGAGATTTTCTCGAGATCAATCAAGAGAGAATGAACATATGTATTCAAGAAGAAGAGACCCCAAGTGAAAGTGAAAATCATCTTCAAGAATGATTCTCAAATATTTAAATCATTGGTAGTTATTTCAAAAAAAATCATTTCTAACAAATATCTTAGATTTAAGAACTGGTATCAGAAACTTAATTCAATACTTAGTTCTAAAGGTAGAAAGATTTGTGATGAATTTCATGAAAAATTGAAGAAGAAGGAAATCACAATAAAACTTAAAGAGTTAATCCAGCTACTAACATATGAAGAAAAGAATTCAAGTACATTCATGGAACCATCATCATCTTGATCTTCATCAAAAGAGCTACGTGAAGAAAATGTTGGAAGACTAACACTAGTAATATCATATTAAAGAAATTTCGCTATGTATGAAGGATCTTCTGAGGAATTATCATCCGGAAAAATACTTAAAGAATCCTCAGTTCATTCCTGCATAATTTTTTTGTAGAATCACATGAAATAAAATATGAAGAATCAATTGGAGAAACCTCAAATTCATCAAATAGAGATTCGTGTAGAAATGCCTACAAAGACTTATTCAAAGCGTCATCCAAAAGTTCATCCGAAGATTTGTATAAAGCATCTTTGAGAATATCATCAAAGGAATTTGATGAAGCGGAAAACATATGATTTAAAGAAGATGACGATAAGGTAACTAATCTTTTTTAAAAGAAAATGTTTAAATTAAATATTATGATTAATATGAAAAATGAGAAGTTAGAAATAAAAATAGTAGACTTTAAAGATCATATTTAATTTCTTGAAAGTAGCAATAAAAGGCTAGGAATTAAATTAGAGGAGTTTAGGAGAATCTTTAAAATCTACAATTGTGAAATATGTGATTCTTTGAAAAATGAATTGGTAAATTTACTAAAGGTAAAGATAATTTAAATTTGATTTTATCAAATCAAATGGGTTCCTATTAAAATGGATTAAGTTATCAACCTAATAAGTCGTTCATAAGTATTTTCCATGCTAAGAAGAATATCAATCAATTTGTGTATAAATGCAATGGTTATCATAAAATTGGTCATTTAGAATATTTTTTGTTATGCTAAAATAAATGATTTAATATGGTCTAGAGGGTGTGACTCAAGACATCTTAAAACCGTTAACACAAAAGAAATAAAAATAAAAATCCAAAGTTCCCCAAGGACCAAACAAACCAAGGAAGCTGAAAAGGCAACATTTAATCGATTAATCCTCTTGAATTTCAAATGTTATCCTCTTGAAGTTCAATGTTGCGCCAAGTAATCAATTAAACCTATGGGACCAATCGATTAAAAACTCTACACATGCATATCATCTTAATCAATAAATCAGAACCAATTAACATAAATGCTTTAATCATATACATGCTCATTTAGTCGATTAAAATAAACCTACTTCCTCATCCCATATCAACTATCCTTTTCATTTATATGTTTTATTATTTATTTGTGTTCTTGTGTTCTTTGGTGTTATTGAGTACTATTATAGTATTTTTCATTATCATCACTATAATGACACCAAAGAGAATCCAAACATCTGGTAGTTCCTCTGCTCAAACATACATCTCAGATGATTTCTCCTCTTAAGACAAAAAAATAAAGCTTTCTAAAAAACTTTTGTAAAAATAATCTCATTCCAGCTCACTTTGTGGATGAGAGCTTCTATAAAAATTTGAATTTTTTGATGCTTTTTGTTCAAGCCAACTTGAAGAATTTTGTCTACAGCAAGCCTGAAGATATGTTTACAAACTTGACAAAAATGTTTTATGCTCATCTAAACTACAAAGATAGAATCATCAGAACTGAGGTATGAAAGTAAGAAATCTCTCTCTCTTGAAAAATTCTCTGCTATTTGTGACATTCCTTGCTCCAAATATCTCTAAAATTCAGAAGTTATAGAATCACTTTAAGGTTTTGATTACCTTTTTGTCTTTCAATCTCTTCTATCAAATATAGATGAGGTTCATAGATTTCCCCTTACCGTTGGATACATGTGTCCAGATATTCATCTCATACATTATATGATGACACACATTCTTATCCCAAGAAAATTCAATATTGGGTAAAACTCCAAAATTGATGTTGTTTGGAATAGGTTGTTAGCCAATAAATTTGAAACTAATTGGGCCAGCGGGGTGTTCTGTCATTTTGTAGAGATTCGAAGAAAGGGGTTTGCTTGGCTTCCATACAATCACTTGGTCAAGAAAATTCTAGAACATTTTGGATTAGATTTAGAAGAAGAAGAGTCTTTGGAAATGCAATCAAATTAGGAAGTCACTGTCTGAGACATATGCAATATGACCACCACAATGGATGCATAGTACAAAGAGGCACCAGAGCAAGGGGAGGTTCTCAATGACAACAAGTCTAGCTCAACAAACAAGCAACTAATAAGAAAGAAATTCATGATTGGAGGATTTCAATTATGACATCCCTAAAAATCCATCTACTATAACTCTTCCTAACATTATCATCTAGAACCAGCAGGCTCACACCAAAGCTCAAAACCAGAATTTTTTTCAAGAATGATTACATGGCTCACAAGCTTGCCTAGTGCAAATTCCTTTGCCTCCTGGGCTGTTTAATGATGATAATGAGGATATTGAGTAGCTGTTATCTGTTATGCCTATGTTGTTTGCTTTGTTTTTTTGTCTTTTATATTTCAATAATTTCCTTTTGTAACTATTCCTTTTCCTTAATGAATGATGTTTTCTTCTTAACGTTTTCCGTTCAATTTAATATTAAGCTATTTCTTAACATGATTATTTGTTGTTTTTTCACGTCTTTTATATTTCAATAATTTCCTTTTGTATCTTTTTGTTGTTTTTTCACCTTTTTGATAATGCCAAAAGGGGAGAAATATACTCTCAAGAGAAGTGTAGTATACTCTCTTTATTTGTGAGAAGGAGTTTAACCACTCCAATATTTTATCCATTTACTTTTTATTTTACCACCTCCTTGAGAGGTGCATTATCATCATTAAGAAATGGGAGAATATGGATCCACGTAATTGCAGGTACAACTGTCTGCAACTATTAGACGATATTATTGGTTTCGATGATGACGACTCCTTATCTTAAATGATGCTCAATGAAGTATTTATCTATCAAAGAATAATTAAACGGTCAATAAAATCTTTGCAAGGTCAAATGTCAAGCCTACTTAATAATGACAACACCTTAGATCAAACAGTGTTCAGTAAAGTCCTACAGTGACATCACTCTAGCAACCTCTAATGATGACATGTGATCAATAATCTATCTAAAGCATCATAAGTCATAAGATTCAAGTTCCAGTTGAAGTTTTAACTCAATTATAAGTCTAGCTAAGGGAATTGAAGCTTCCAAGATTGTGAATGAGAGGAAGTGTGAAAGCTCGCATGATCTTGCACTTAGCGCATGTCGGAGTGATTAGTTTAATATAAATATATAAGAGTAACTCTCGAGATAATAAGGCAACACACACACACACACACACACACACACACACACACACACGTGCGCGCACGCACACGCGCGCGCGCGCACACACACACATTCACACTCACACTTTTTAAATTCTCTCTTATTTTATAAAAATACATGAAAACCTTTTTATAAGCATACTTAATTGATTAAAAACTTCTTTAATCAATTATAAGTGATTTTCACATTAGTTAATCGATTACCGGATTAGGATTAATCGATTAACTCATTTTTTGTGACCCAAATCAATTAGAGAAGCCTTTAATCGATTCATGATATTGGAATTAAAAACCTTTCCATATTTGACATGTCTATTCGATTACCAGGTAGGGTTATTCAATTAGAGCATTAAATATGCCCATGGATCATTTCCCTCTTGAGACCAATATTTTCCTATATAAAGGATACTCCTCTTTATTTCATTTAACACCAGAGTTCGAATTTGAAATCTCTATTTCTCATTTTCTACCCTCTTCTTCTATTTTTATATCCTTTCACCGAAGTTGCCTTAATACTAAGATAGTGAAAAATACCAGTGAGAATTTTGTTGTACTTGTGTTGTGCTAACATTGTATTTTTTTCAAGAGGGTATTTTCTCTTGTGTAATATCTTTGTAAGAATTATTAGTTAGTTCTTGAGATTAATCGATTAAAAGCTTTGTTTGGTTCTTTGAGATTAGCTTGCAAAATCTTTGTTTGTTTCTTGAGATTAACATGTAAAATTTCGGTTTGATTCTTGAGATTAGCCTGGTAAAATCACTGTTTGGTTATTGAGTTTAGCCCGTGAAAAACTAGGTTTGATTCCTGATCCCAACCTGGTAAAAGATTTGTTTGGTTCATGAGATTAGCCCATTAAAATCACTTATTTGATTTGGAGATTAGCCTCTGTAAAATATCTTATTTAATGGTAAAAATGTTCTTGGACATATCCTCTAAAAATCTCAAAATCATTTTAGTAGACACTCTCAAGAGAAAACTCTTACGGACAAGAGTATGTCAACTGGTTAGGCCGAACCTGTATAAATCTCCGGTGCATTTCTCTTTTCCCTTATCTATTTATCTTTTTGTTCTTTGCTTCTTTCAACTGCATTTCTTTCTCTCCATATCTCTGATTTTCTTTTACTTACTTATTTTGCTACTTAATCTCTATTTGTTATATAAAATCAACTTAAACATTTTTATAAATTTTTTTTATAATTGGACTTCAATTTTCAACCATTACAATTTACCTTCCCTTTTGTGTTTTGATTCACTTGATCAACATACACATACCTGTTGAAGTGTGGAAAGTTCTTGAAGAGAGCGATATTGTATGACTCACCAAACTCTTAAATAAAATTATGATGTCAAAGCAAATGTCAGATGGGTGGAGAAGAAATACTTTTGTTCCAATCTATAATAACAAGAGGGATATACATAATTGTGCAAATTATATGAGATTAAATATATGAGTCATACCATAAACTTATATGAAATAGTGATTGAACATAGACTAAGAAAAAAATTCAAGTTACTGAGAATCAATTTGGTTTTATGCTTGAGAGGTCGATCATGGAAGCGATCTTTCTACTACGATGTGTGATGAGGCAATATCGGATGAACCAACAAGACTTGCACTTAAATTTTATTGACTTGGATAAAGCGTATGATAAAGTGAGTAAAGAGATTTTGTAGAAAACTCTAGAGAAGAAAGTGGTTAAGATTTCCTATATTCAACTTATCCTAGATATGTATGAAGGAGGTATCGACTAGTGAGCGGATACATGGTGGAGAGACGAACGATTTCCCAATTACAATACACATAACACATCCAAGAGATAATACCGAGATGCATGTTTTTCTCAGATGATATAGTCCTACACGGAGAATCGAATGGGGATTTAAATGAGAGGTGGAAAACTTGGAGATGAAACTTAGAAACAAATGACTTTCGTCTATGCAGAAGTAAGACGAAGTATATGGAATATAAGTTCAACAAAAAGAAATGTTTTTAACACATGTGTGAAAGTTAGAGACCATATCATCCCACAAGTCACGCGGTTTAAATACCTTGGATCCTTAATACAAAACGATGAAGAAATATAAGAAAATGTAAACTATCGAATTCAATCTCGATGGTTGAATTGAGGAGGTCCTCAATGGTCCTTAGGTGATGTACTCGGAGGTTTTAACCGAATGAAATTTTTTATCACAACGGTAAGACATTCGATGTTTGTATTGAAAAAAATATTAAGCATTTAATAATCATCACGTGAATAAATTAAGTGTAGCAAAAATAAAGTGTTGCGTCAGATGTGTGGTAAGACTATACAAGATAATATTAGAAATGAAAATAGTAGAAACAATGTTGGACTAACACTTATAGTAAAATATATAATTAAAAAATAGGTTTAGGTGGTTTGAAAGACCTAGAAAAATTATTAGAAAAATATCAAAATTAATAAATAGAATAAAAATATAAATTTAAATAGAATATTATGACAAAATTTGATCTATATAACTAATCAAACTTAGAGAATGAAAAGAGGAATATGATCTTACATGCACATCTTTTTTCATAACATTATGAACAATTTTACTAAATACATTTTGATCTTTGGAAAATTTTTATTAAGTTAAAAGTAATAATGTGGCAATGATCATAATAAATAGAGGGGGCAATTAAAAAAACATTATATATTATATTAAAAACTAAGAAAAGACACTATTTAAAACAAATACTTTTTTCAAAATTAATAATACCTCCGCCGCAAAATAAATAATATTTTTACCAAATCATTGTTAGTTATTAGTGTATTTGAATTATTATAAATGTAAAGTGAGAAAATAATTAATGAAGATTACTAATTAGAGAATACAATTAAAAAGTTAAAATTAAAATTATATTAAAAATTAAAAATAATTTTTATTTTAGAATAAATAACTTTATGACATTTATTTTGGGACCGAGCAATTCAACACATAATACATTAATTTAATTCAATACATAAGAGATTACAATATAAAATATGAGATTGAATTAAGAATGAATTCAAATAAAAAAAAAAGAGAGCAAGTTCATTTCATTTCATTTCAACATAACACTCTTTATCTCCAATCCATCTGCTGATGCCTAGCAGTACAAAGAATTATTGCACTACAGTTGATCAAAAGCAAAAACCAAAATTTGCAAACTATTATTGCTTGCTATACAAAATGAATATTTTCCTTCTCATCAGCAAAATGAATATTGTTCATTCCATGAAAGACACATGAATCCTTTCTCTCATCAGTAAAAGATTTATGATATCTCAGTTGAAGTATGAAGAGTATGATTTCATTTCATTCAATGACAAACACTTGATCTTCTTATGGTGTGGTATGTGAAATTTTGGTTCTCTTGGTATTGTTGGATGCTTCATCGACCTATAAATCAAATTAAAAAGCACACGTTAATTCATCTCGGTCATTGATTTGAGATCAATTGGTACACATTAAACCTTTTACTGAATCAAATCGAATGACAAAGATCAGTAACCGTGTCATGCAGAGTAGCGGTGTAGAATCCGAATTCTAAAATAAAATGGCAAAAAAGATTGTTAAAAATATACGATTGTTCATTGAGATAGTTCAACCAATACAGTGTTTTCAAATCGAATGACAAAGAGATCAGTAGTCGTGTACATGCTGAGGTAACGGTTTAGAATCCAAATTCTGAAATGAAATGCCAAAGAGTTTGTTAAAAATATATGATACCTTCTTGGAATAAAAGGTCGGTCGAAATAAGGCATTGGCTGTGCTTTAGGAATGAGTTCCTTCCTCAATCTACGAATCTCTTCCTCTTCAGCCAACTGTAAAGGAATACACCATAAACACAGATTTTACACAGTTTCATTCTATACACTTTCAATCAATCATAATCGTCGTATCAGTAAAAAGGTTTGATTTAAAGCATAGTTACTTCTAAAGTCACATATATATGATTGATTGTGATTGGCTGGCCTAAAACATTTTACAATGACGATTATCAAAATTAAACTCATAATGTATAACCGAGACACCAATACTTAGGAAACACGATAACTCAAAATCATGAGTTTGAGATGTGAAAGTTGGTAGATATTGCACCTTTTGCTGTCTTTCCATTTCCATTTTCTGTTGTTCTATGAGACTCAATTTCTCAGCCACCTACACAATTAAACAACCATCAATTTCACATTTCATGATGTGTAAAACTAAAGGGGAAGGAAGAAGGAATTGATCGAAAGATGTACCTGATGATCAAACTCGGCGCGATCAATGGCCCTTATATCACTATGAAGCTTTACATCAATAGGCTTCGTGCTTTCTTTTACCGGAGGTTTTACTAAGCACTAAAACAAAAAGAATGATATTATGCATACATTAAGAATGCTATAATTAAGTGAGAGAATGAGTACATACACACTCAACAAGTTGTTCCTAAGCATATACACTACAAAGTAACGATTTACACGAGAAAATGATATTACCTCGGGCTCATCTATGGTCCATGGAAGACCTTGTGCAATCGGTATCCTCAATTTCTCTTCTTCTGTCAAAATATCTTTTACCTTCTTCATAAGCTGTTCCTCTTTCATCTTTCCCCTTTGCTGCAATAAGCATTATTTTCATTACATCACTTAAATAATCAACGGAAAATTCGAAGAAACTTTCAATGAATTACCAATTATTACCTCAGTTCTTAGCTTAAAAGGTTTCTGACTAGTGATTTTTAGCTTCTGCTTCTTCTTCCACCTTCTTCCTCCAACAACACTAGATGATTCCAAGCTCTAAAACACACACCAAATTCAATAAAATTCAAAAACCAATCTTATTAACAGTGAGTCATTAATCAATCTTTATTAGTATTACTATTAGTACTACTTACACTTCTTCTACTTCTTCTACCACCAGAAGAATTCCTGCCACAAGCACTGCACCATGAAAAAGCACAAGCAACAATTGACACAAGTCAACAATTTCAAGCAAAATGAATCAAATTTTAGAGGATCAAATCAAAGTAAAAGCAGTAAAAAACAACAACCTTCCATTGCCGCAATCCCAAGAAGACGAAACCGAATTCCTTTGATCCAATCCAAGCTGTTCAGATGTCAAAATGCAATTAAACATTTCATCACAACCACCATCAACTTCTCCAGTTTCAGATTCGTTAAAACCTGGTTGAAATTGCAATCCAGGTAATGCCCATTTCATCACTTTCTTCTTCTCATCATCATTCTCTTTCTCCTTAAAAATATTTATACTCAAAAGCCTCTCAAAAGCCTTCACCAAATGCTTAACCTTCCCATTCTCCGGAACACTATTCCTCGCCTCTTCCAATACTCTCTCCCTCCTACGCTTCACCATAGCAGTATGACAACCCTTTCCTTCATCCTCTTCATCCTCTTCATCCTCTTCATCATCATCATCATCGTCATCATCATCTTCATCCAATTTCCTTTCTTCATTACCAACATCATGAATAATCAAATTCGCTTCAATAACCTCTTCAAGAACATTCTCAGCTTTCTCTTCTTCTGTCTCTTCCTCTTTCACTCCCCCCTCATCATCAAAAATATTATCTTTATCGAAAAATCCTTCTTGGGAAGCCCTTAAATTCTCATATGCTTCACAAACACACTTACCTCCATCACTATTTTCCTTACACTTGCACAAAACCGTTTTCTTCTCAGAGCACCGATTCTTCTTCTTCTTCGCCACAACAAACTTCCTCTGACGAATTCTATTCTGATGCGAAACAACATTAATGTTCTTGTTCAATGATGTTTGAAGAACGCTACGATTAGACAAGTTGGGATTCAGATTTTCAGTGTGCGAGGGTTTCTCTGGAGTCATTGAAAAAGTTTGATTTTGCCCCCAAAAAATACACCGATTTGATCGGAATTTAAAAGGGTATTCAGAAAATTGAGAAAGATTGAAAATTGAGTGTGTGAGAGAGTGAATTCGGATAAACAAAAACAAATGAAACGAAATTGAATGAAAAAAAAATTCGTATTTTTTTGTTTTGTTTATGATATGAGAGAAAGAGGCGCTATATTATCGTAACGGCTACTTTTGGATTAATTTCAGTGTTTTTTTTTATAATAGTTAAAATAAATAATAGTAAATAATAAATAAATTATTTCCTTTCTAGATTTTGACCGTTATATGTTATATAGGTTAGGTAGGTTTATAGGGATTTGCCTCTACTTTTATTTTTTTTAAAATATTAATAATGCAAGCCAAATCTTGGTATTGATAGTATCCTAATTTTTTTTTTAAGTAATTCAATTATTTACTTAATGGAAAATTAGAAATAAATTGAAAGTTAATTAGGTGGATTAAGGAAAAACTTTTTATAGGGGGAGAATATGCATTTTTGCTCTAGAATTTATATTCTTTTTTTCTTAATCTTATCCTGAGATTGTTAAGTTTAGTCACTTTATCAATTATGTAAAATAGTAAGTGAATATCCAATAAATTAAGACTTTCCTATTAGAAAGGGTTATTTTGGGACAAATATATTATTTGTGATTATGATGAAGAGGGTAGCTTGGATAGAATCATATAACACATGATTGTTAACATCTGACTGGATTTATACTGAAAATATTGAGATAATGGTATCTGTTTAAAATTGGTCAAAATAATTTTACATTATTTAAAAATCAAAATTAAAGATAATTTATATATTAAGAGTGTATCCAAATATGATTAACTGAATTAGATACTCAAATTGAATTATATTGAACCTATTGGGTTATTTAAATGATTAATACATTGATTTATATATTATAAATAATTCAATTAATCAAATTTGAACTGTTTAACTAATTGTTTTATAAATATATTTTTTATTTTTTTTTTTGAAAAAAAAATCTCTAGGGAAAAAATATTCTTGAAAATAAAATAATATATTATATTCTATGAAAATAAAAAAAACTTATTTTAAAAATATTTTTCCTTATATATGGAAAAATTGATTTGTCAAAATTTTTATTTTATTTCTTAAAACAAAAAAAAAAGTTGAAAATTTGGTTTTGAAAGACTTCCAAATATAAAACCGTTCATAAATGCAAACAGATTATAAATCGGTTTATAAATATAATTGTTTTAAACTTATTTTAATCTTAACTAAAATCACTTAATTGATTAAATATTCTTTTATTGAATAATTATTAAAAAATTTAACCGAATTATTAATGTGATTTGATTCAGTGTAGTCCATGAACCATGACCATTCATATTATATATAATACTCATACACCATAATTCAACGAGACACATTTTTTAAAGAACAAAGTCGTGGTAATTATCACACCCAAAATGAACAATGTCTCATAAATATAATAAATATAATGACATAGACTTGAAGTCGGGTGGAACAAAATCAATCCAAATCACATTGTTGAGAAAAAAAGGTTTTTCTCTGACAAAGGTTTGTTTAACTAATAACTAGGTTAAATAAATACTTTCTTTTTTGTCTCTCAAGTCGTTATCACAAGATCTTCTCAATTGAAAGATTCTTTAATATCGAGGTGATTTGGCCTATTCAAATATTCACTACCAACAAGTACAAAAATAACTCTCCTGAAATAAATAAGTTAAATAGATGCTTTCTTTCTCGTCTCGCAAGTTAATAGCAAAAGATCTTCTCAAATGAAAGATTCTCTAATATCGAGGTGATTTGTCCTATTCAGATATTCACTACCAACAAATACAAAAATAATTCTCCTTGTATTGAAGCAAATAAAGAAATCTTCGAGGTGATTTGTCATATTCATATATTCACTACCGACAAATATAAAAATAATTTGAAGCAAATAAAAAAAAATCAACGAGGTGATTTGTCTTATTTTGATATTTGCTACGAACAAGTAACAATTTTCTCTTTTTTTAGATATGTCTTATCTTGAAAGGAGAAACAAGGTTATCATGCTAATATGCGCATATTATGAAATTCATCCTTTTTTTTACTGTTGAATGTCAATGTCATTGAATTAGTAAGTCGCTAATCTCCAAAATATAATATATAATTTACTTAATTGGTTAGTTTATGGGGTTATAGACGAGATGATTTAAATTTTCCTTCTATTTTTTTTATTGGTTTTCTTTCATTTATATTAGATATCCATATTTAGGCAAATCAAATATCCATATTCACAATTCAATACACAAAGATATATACTACATGTATCTCTATTTTAGACGTCCACGTATGATTCTTTGATAGAATTCAGAATACTTTAACTTCTGATTCTTTTCCCCCTAAAGCATACACATACATATTTTATAATAACAAAACAAAAACCAAAAGTCTATTTATTAATCTTGGTTCAGTATATGCTTGGCAAAATTTCTCTATGAAAAATATGAATTGGTGTTGAAGAAAGGAATGAGTCTTTGACTTGCAACCTCTAAAGGAGGATTTACACAATCACATAGTCTTGAATACTTAGACAATTAAACAAAACATTGAGACAATTATGAATTTCATTGAGTTTTCCTTGATAAAAAAACAAAACAAATTAGTTATTTCTACTATATTAAATGATCTTTCAAATTGGTCAATATTATCCCGTTTATGATCGCTTTTCTAAGATACTAGTTATTGCTTCACTGAATTCGCTTCATTAATTGAATCTTGATTTGGATTTGATCATTATGAACTGGTACCACTCTCTAGTTCTTTGCATATATTCCTCAGTTTAATAACGAGCACCGTACCTATGAACATAGTTCATTCTTTAGTTTGATTTTATGAATAAATTCTTGAACCAAAATATGTTATTGTCATGGGAGCCCGAAACGTCTATTTATGATCTCAATATAACAGTAAACAAGATATCCACAACTCAAATATTTATTCACAAAGCTTCCTTATTAGAGGCCAACATCAAAATCCTTAGTTTAAAAAATCACATTGAATATGTCTTTGTTTTTATAATCACATAATTAAAAATGGCTACTTGTAGCTCTTGAACAACATACAGAGTGCTAGTAATCATCACTTAACTCTCCATTATTCTTGGTATTGAATTTGGAAGCTCCGTCTTCCGGGGAAAAATCTTATGTTGACGAGCTGGAAACAACCTCGACTTAACTTTATCTATGTTGTATCATCATAATATTAGTGTGTACACTTGGTGTAGTTTGGAAGACGAAACTTCCTCCAGTGTCTTTGAAATTGTGATCAATTTAAAACTCATTGGCTAAATCTTTATTTTTCTAATTCACATTTCTTCACAATCCAAAAAGACATCATCTGGCTCACAAAATATCATTTTGAACCCTCATCATAATCTTTTTCCCGTGGGAGATTGTTGATATTGAAGAGTAAAAATTTTACTTGCATCATTCATGATAACAACCCCATATATCATTTTCGTTATGTGGCTCACAACATGGAAGATTCCTTCCACTCTTGTTTTAATAACTCTGACCAAATGCAAACTCACGAAAGCATAGTCAAATGGAACTCCTTCAACCTATCTTGCACTATAATAAATTCTGATGTTAATTTCTTAGAGACCCCTACTAGAGCAGAATATATAGGGATCCATTTTTTCCTCTGGCTCTTGTTTTATTGCTTTAAGGTATGTACTATGAGAAGATGGTTGGTAGCTCTTCGTCCAACTTTACCGACATAGTAACCATTGAAGAACGCATTGAAAATGGGCTGAAAACAGGAAAAATTACTAGTGTAGATATCCAGACAGTGGTTAAGAAGTCTCAGGGTTTTGCCAAGAAGAAGGAGGCCGATGCAGGTGCTATGATAGAAAATGTCGGCCCTCGGGTTCAAGCATCTATAGATCCTATGGCATACTACCATTGTCCGTACATTGCCGATGCCCAATATCAGCAACTTGCATACCAACATGTAGCGGTAAATTCATGATCATCAAGCTATGGATAAGCTAGACATTAAATAACAAGAGTCGCCATCGCGCTTTTATTGTTTCCATGGGAAAAGGGAAAAAGTACGAACAAAACCCAAAAAGTAAGAAGTTTTCAAATCAAAACTAATAAAATGTCAGAGATTACAGGTAAGGGGGTTGGTTACACAGAGGGAAGGTGTTAGCACCCAAAGTGTCCTAGGTACTCCTAGGGAGCCCTTTTTATGTGCATATTGAAATTCTAGTTATCAGACTTTCGATGTCACACGGGTTGTTATGACATCCAATTCTGCGCAGACAAGAATTATGCAGAACTTAAAAAGTAAGTGCAGTAAATAACACAAGTAATTGTTTACCCAGTTCGGTCCAACATGACCTACGTCTGGGGGCTACCAAGCCAGGGAGGAAATCCACTATTAGTAGTATTAATTCAGACCTTAAACCAACTGTTTAACCCTATCACTTAATACCTACCCAATGCAATTTCAATCTTACACTAAGATCAGAGTTCTTACTCACTCCCCCTCAATCACCTTAGTGATTACAACCTTTAATTAAGATTAAAGACAATTATGAAGTCACACTTCAAACAATTCTTGATTGTGCTTAACAACTTTAATCAAGATACACAGCACTCACGCTTAAAAGCTTAGAGTGACACAACACTTACAACTCAATGAACACCCTATACCAATGCAATCATCTCAGTGATAATAGCTTGGCTTACAAGTTACATCTAATACAAGACACACAAAAATACAGCAGTGAAGTAAATTGGACCAATAAAATCTTCACGCCTAAAACGCCTAGTTCTGAAAGAAGGATTGCCATCCTTTTATATTGCAGCACTTGGGCCTTGTACTTGTATTTTCCTGAATTTAAGGTCACGCGAGTTCCCCTAAATTCCACATCTAGGTTACTAACAAATAGTCTATTTGTTAGGTTCATTAATTGTAGCTTAGTTGTTGGTTTCCTGGATTTTAGCTCAGCTGTTGAATTCCTGAAGAATAGCCTGAGAAAAATGTTGAAACAGAAAAACTAAACAACCTACAATTTAGCATACGCTGTCAGGAATGAATGTCACAACATTCAGTTTGACGTCCAAAACATAGACCATATGCTAAGTCTGTTTTTCCTGAAAACAGACTGTACAAATTTGCTGTACTGTACAGAACCAATCTGTCCATACTTCAGTATCAGCGTACATTAATAAATGTCAAAGCATCCAATTTGACATTCACACATAGAGCCTTACATCAGGTCTGTTATCCTCTTGATAAGCAGACTGAGTTGCATACTGAAATGTAGCAGAAAACCAATCTGCCTATTGTTCAGTATATGCTGTCAATGATGAATGTCATAACATCCAATTTGACATTCAGACAGTAGGCCTTATGCCAGGTCTGTTATTTCCTTGATAAACAGACTGAAAATAAATATTGAGTTATAGCAGAACACCAACTGTTCTATTCCTCATAATCTGCTGACAGGGATGAATGTCATAACATCCAGTTTGACATTCAATAAATCCTGTATTAGCTAAACATGCAGTATACTACTCAGAATGTCATGACATCAGCCAAGACATCAGAGTACAGCTAGATATTCTAACATACAATGCAGTCAAGCAAACATCTCCACAGCATGTCATGACATCAGTCAAGACATTAGAATTCAGCTAGTGTTTTACCATACAATGCAACCAATTAAACATCTACAAACTCCCCCTTTGGCAAATTTTTGGCTAAAACACTTTGGTCTCACAACAGAGTCCATAGCAGCGGAAATCTCACATCTAGCAGGAAATTAACCTGACTAATACACTCAGAGTAGCAGCACACTCACACACATGGAAGTTAAATAAAAACTTCACATATCAGCACACATACAGAAGTTAAATAAAAACTTCTAATTGCAGCATACATAAACACACTCACACTCATGGAAGTGGAACATCAGCTGCAGCACAACCTCTGGATTAGAGGATCTTGAATATCTGTCCTGAATATCTGTTTAGCAAAACAATTTGTTGTCCTGGGGCATCACAGGTGTTACTCCTCCTTTTTGTCAAAAATGTTGCCAAAGCAACACTTTAAATTACAGACCAACATAAACAGAATTACACACAAATGACAGAATTACAGAAAATGATTTATTCATCAGCCTCATCATTAGTGCCACCATCAGAACTGGCCTCCTCCTCACCCTCTGAGCTTTGCCTTGCAGCTCCATCTGTATCCTCAGCTGACATCTCCAATTGAATAATCAGTTTTTCCAAAGTGAGCTTCCTAGCCTCCAGCTCTTTGCAAGTCTCTCTGAGCACAGCAATGACAGCAACTTTATCTGGTTGGTTGCCAACATTGGATGTTTCTCCAGTTGTCATGACAATGTCAGGGACATGCTTACCCAGGAACAGTTTGTAATTGAAGGCCAACAGACTCTCTCTTCTTTTCAAAAAGTCATTGTCTGTCAAGATGTTTGGGAATTGATTCAGCACAATGCCACATATGAGAGAAGGAAAGGCTATAGGTCCCTTCACACTGAAACTCCCAGCATGTTTCATGGTCTGATCAAAGATGTAGATTCCATAGTCAAACTTTGCCTTGGTTCCAACAGCATAGATGAACTTTCTAAGCATCACAGACACAGTTGACTTGTGATTTGTGGGCACCCAGTTGGCAGCTCCAACTTTGTGTAGCATAGCATACTTCACACTGAGTTGGCTGGCCACCAACTTACCTTTAAGAGGCCACTTCCTGACTTGATTTGCAGTGATGACTTGACAGATTCTGTTGTCAGTCACTTCAAGCTCTGGTTGCACTACATCAGCTCTTCCTAAATACAGATTGATTACTGAGAGAGAGAAGTTCACACACTTGCCTCGCACATAGACCTTTCTGAATTCTCTGGACTTCCCATCTGCACATTCCTCAGACACATTGACAATGAACTCCTTCACCAAAGTCTCATAGCATTTTGGGAGTTGAGTTACAGTTCTCATTAGCCCTGCCTCTTTAATAAGGTCCACAATCTCCTTACACTCCAGGGCATTCTGATCTAGTTCCCTCTCCAAGGCCAGCCTCTTGTGATAGACAAACTTCCACCTGTTCACACTAGAGGTAAAATGGAATGACACATTGTCAATAGGTACCTCTGGAACACTAGCAACAAGCTTGCTAGTGGTTGGCTTCTTCTTAGACAGAGATGTTGTGACATCACATGGGACATCTGAATCAGACTCCACCACAACAGTCTTGGTCTTCATTTTCTTGGGCACCTCTTTGCTCCAAGATTTTGCAGGTCCATGTCCTCTCCTTTTGAGGGAACTCTCTGTCACCTTTGGATTGGGAGAAGTTGCCACATTAACCTCCCTTGTTGGGGACCTCTGCACCACAGTCTTCTTCTCTCTCCTAGTCCTAACCCTTTTGGCTATGCTAAGGACAACTGAGGTCAACAGTTCATTATCAAAGAACTCTTCCAGAATCACTGTGTCAGCATTAGGGTTGTCACTGACATCTTGAGTGACACAAACCTTCTCACCTCTCACATTGTCTGAGGGTTTGTCAATTTTTGACCCCTCATGAGCATCAGGTTGCTCAGCATTGTCAGAGACATTCTTTCTTAACACGACTGCGTTTTCTTGACATGCAACATTATCAGGTATGATCGTGTTTAGGGGAACTGAGACCCTAGTAACCTTATGATTACCATACAGAATTCCAGTTACCAAGGTTGCAATGGAATTGTGAACATACCTTGAACCTTCTCTGGTTTGTTCATCAAGCGCGAGCGCTGAGGAGAATCCGAAGACCGTTTCTTTAGGTCTTCTTGCATGGGACGAAGTTGCAGCGTCAGAAACAGGATCCTCCCGGTTAGGGTTGCAAGACTCAGTGCTGGGGGAATCAGACATGGTCGTGTAGGAGGTTGAGTCGGATTGGTGCGACATGATGAATATCTAGGAGGAGAGTTGAACAATTTCTTTGGAAGAAAGTTTGCAAGACTGAGAGTTGAAGCGATGGAATAGTAAACGCTTATTGCACGAGTAATGTCTATTATTTGTTGACCACTCAGAGTGCACTATTAATTTTTTAATAAGTTGCCTTACTAAACAGTGACTAACTAACCTCATTAGTTGCTATAATTTCTCAGAGGCGCACATTCCCTCTTTGCCCCTAACTTTGTCAAACTGAGTAGCACTCAATGTCATGACATTCTGAGTGACATTGTACTCAGTCTGCATCAGGTTCATACATACCAGTGATGAACACCTGCTACCAGAAGCTAGATACTTAGCTTCTGCAGTGGACAGTGATACACACATCTGTTTATTCCTTGCTACTGCACCATTTGTATGATGACCAATAGGTGACAGTGACTCACAACTTTCAATCATACATTTTCCACATTCTGTTCTTTTATCCATAAGCAGATTTGGGATTCCTCTAATTGCTCCCTTGGATATGATCTTCTTCATTCCTTTTAAATGAAGTTGTCCAAGTCTTCCATGTTCCAGCTTCACTTCCTGCTCTCCCTTGGCTTCCCATAGATAACAGTTATCTTTGGATCTGGCTCCTATCATCACTTCCTGATTGCAACCATTCAACACTACACATCCTCCCCTAGTGAATTGCACATTGAATCCTTGGTCACACAGCTGGCTTATGCTGATGAGATTAGCAGTTAGTCCTTTTACTAATAGCACATTCCTCAGTTTTGGAACTCCAGGACAATCCAGCTTACCAACGCCCTTGACTTCTCCTTTAGCTCCATCACCAAATGTCACATACCTGGTGGCATGGGGTTGTAGATCCACCAATAAGTTGCTCATTTCAGTCATATGTCTTGAGCAGCCACTATCAAAGTACCAGTCTTGTCTGGTAGATACCCTTGGAGATGTGTGAGCTAGTTTAGTAACACATTGTTGATTCTCACTGGGGAGATTAAGCTTAGATGCCTGCTGCTTAGGTCTGAATTGAGGTGTCTGAATAGCAGCCCATTTTTGTTTCTTAATGGGGGCATTATGCTTAGAATCCTTCTGCTTGGGTCTGACTTGAGTAGTCTGGTTAGGATAACCATGCAGCCTGTAGCAGAAGGGTTTTATGTGGCCAAATCTACCACAGTAATGACATCTCCATCTCTAAAAAAATTTCTTCTGATGATTACTCATTCTGGTTCCCTGATGTTGAGACATCGGTTGTGACTTCTGCTTGAATTTCTGAACTTCAACATTTGATCTTTTGAGTTCAGTTGAAGATTTCTTAGCAAAGCCCAAACCAGACATGGTTCCTGACTTCTGTCCCACCTTTAGAATCTCTTCCAAGGTGTCAGTTCCTTTATTCAACATTCTGATGGATTTAGTCATTCTTTCTAGCTTAGATGTCAGCAAAGATATCTCACCATTCAGACCATCTATGACTTTCAGCTGCTTCTGTTTCTCAGCTTCCAGCTCTTTGATGAGTTTCTTCTGCTTTTCTCCTTGGATACACACTTCTGCACTTTTAACACATAGGTCTTTATATGAAGCAGCAAGTTCATCCAAGGTAAGCTCATCTCCGCTTGAGTCATCATTTGAGGCACAGACACTGGTCAGAGCAGTGACATGTTTGGCAGATTCTCCTTCAGATTCACTCTCAGAGTCTCCTTCTGACCAGGTGACAGATAGCCCTTTATTTTGCATCTTGAGAAAGGTAGGGCATTCAACTTTAATATGACCATACCCTTCACATCCATGACACTGGATTCCCTTGCCTTGAGTGACCTTTTCTTCATATTTTGACTTTCTATTGATGTCATATGAAGAGTTCTTGACATTAGGTCTACCCTGTTGATCAACCTTCTTTATGAACTTGTTGAACTGTCTTCCAAGCATGGCTATGGCTTCTGAAATGCTTTCATTTCCTCCAATGTTTCCTTCTTTTGAATTCTCTTCAGTATTTGATACAAAAGCTATGCTTTTGTTCTTCTTTTCAGTATCCTCACAAAAGCCCATTTCAAAGGTTTGGAGAGAACCAATGAGCTCATCCACCTTCATATTGCAGATATCTTGAGCCTCTTCTATGGCTGTGACCTTCATAGCAAATCTCTTTGGTAGGGACCTGAGAATCTTTCTTACAAGTTTCTCTTCAGCCATTTTCTCACCTAGGCCACCAGAGGTGTTTGCAATTTCAAGAATATTCATGTGAAAGTCATGAATAGCCTCATCCTCTTTCATCCTCAGATTTTTCAAACTTGGTGGTCAGCATCTGAAGTTTGGACATCTTCACCTTGGAGGTACCTTCATGAGTTATCTTGAGGGTATCCCAAACTTCCTTAGCCAACTCACAGTGGTGCACCAGCCTAAAGATCTTCTTACTGATTCCATTGAACAATGCATTCAAGGCCTTAGAGTTTCCAAGGGCTAATGCCTCTTGCTCCTTGTCCCACTCTTCTTCAGGAATTTGCACACTGACTCCATCTTCACCTGTCTTCGTTGGATGTTCCCATCCTTTGTTGACAGCTCTTCAGACTTTGCAATCTAGAGACCTTAAGAAGGCTATCATACGAGGCTTCCAGTCATCATAGTTAGAACCATCCAACATGGGTGGTCTATTTGAGTGTCCTATATCCTTGTCCATGGTACTAGAAAGTAACTTCCCTAGATCTCACCCAGATATTAACAGGCAGGGTGCCTGCTCTGATACCAATTGAAATTCTAGTTATCAGACTTTCGATGTCACACGGGTTGTTATGACATCCAATTCTGCGCAGACAAGAACTATGCAGAACTTAAAAAGTAAGTGCAGTAAATAACACAAGTAATTGTTTACCCAGTTCGGTCCAACATGACCTACGTCTGGGGGCTACCAAGCCAGGGAGGAAATCCACTATTAGTAGTATTAATTCAGACCTTAAACCAACTGTTTAACCCTATCACTTAATACCTACCCAATGCAATTTCAATCTTACACTAAGATCAGAGTTCCTACTCACTCCCCCTCAATCACCTCAGTGATTACAACCTTTAATTAAGATTAAAGACAATTGTGAAGTCACACTTCAAACAATTCTTGATTGTGCTTAATAACTTTAATCAAGATACACATCACTCACACTTAAAAGCTTAGAGTGACACAACACTTACAACTCAATGAACACCCTATACCAATGCAATCATCTCAGTGATAATAGCTTGGCTTACAAGTTACGTCTAATACAAGACACACAAAAATACAGCAGTGAAGTAAATTGGACCAATAAAATCTTCACGCCTAAAACGCCTAGTTCTGAAAGAAGGATTGCTATCCTTTTATATTGCAACACTTGGGCCTTGTACTTGTATTTTCCTGAATTTAAGGTCACGCGAGTTCCCCTAAATTCCACATCTAGGTTACTAACAAATAGGCTATTTGTTAGGTTCATTAATTGTAGCTTAGTTGTTGGTTTCCTGGATTTTAACTCAGCTGTTGAATTCCTGAAGAATAGCCTGAGAAAAATGTTGAAACAGAAAAACTAAACAACCTACAATTTAGCATACGCTGTCAGGAATGAATGTCACAACATTCAGTTTGACGTCCAAAACATAGACCATATGCTAAGTCTGTTTTTCCTGAAAACAGACTGTACAAATTTGCTGTACTGTACAGAACCAATCTGTCCATACTTCAGTATCAGCGTACATTAATAAATGTCAAAGCATCCAATTTGACATTCACACATAGAGCCTTACATCAGGTCTGTTATCCTCTTGATAAGCAGACTGAGCTGCATACTGAAATGTAGCAGAAAACCAATCTGCCTATTGTTCAGTATATGCTGTCAATGATGAATATCATAACATCCAGTTTGACATTCAGATAGTAGGCCTTATGCCAGGTCTGTTATTTCCTTGATAAACAAACTGAAAATAAATACTGAGTTATAGCAGAACACCAACTGTTCTATTCCTCAGTATCTGCTGACAGGGATGAATGTCATAACATCCAGTTTGACATTCAATAAATCCTGTATTAGCTAAACCTGCAGTATACTACTCAGAATGTCATGACATCAGCCAAGACATCAGAGTACAGCTAGATATTCTAACATACAATGGAGTCAAGCAAACATCTCCACAGCATGTCATGACATCAGTCAAGACATTAGAATCCAACCAGTGTTTTACCATACAATGCAGCCAATTAAACATCTACACATATGTATTTGGTACAAAATGATGTTTACAAATAAAAAGAATGGGGGAATGAGAAAAGAATCCATTAATTACATTTTTCTGTTTGGCAAGATCTTTGGTTTTGTGCCTACGTACCAACATAAAAATGAGGGATCAAAACCTCGTAGTTCGTGATACAAATTTCAAAGTGGATGCATTGCTTTTAACAAAAAAATTAAATTTGAAAGGCACAAAGACCTAAAAATGGTTTGAATGAGTTAGTTCTTTTTTGGCTTTTTTGAAAGTTTAAGTCAAGTATAATTAAGTTTATTTACAAGTTTGATTTAAGAAAGAGAAGTTTCAAAATGCAATGGCTGAAGGCCAAAGTTTCTATCTTTTTGCAAAATGGTCAAAGTTTAGAACAAAATAAGTTCAACCAAAGAAGATTTTGAAAAGGGAGGGAGAGATTTTAAAATTAAAGAAATAGGGAGAAGATGAAGAGACTAATCCTATGCACAAAATTAAAAGTTAAGAGTTGAAAAAATTTGACCAAATAGGTAGCAATCCAATAGACAAGAATGTCAATAGAAACCCATAATTTCCTTGGACATTTAGAATCAAGCAACACACAAATGCACAATTATATTATCTTGAAGAGCAAAGGAATCAAATAAAGATAGCCACTCTATGATCTTCTTTCAAAATTAGCCCATGTAGCAGATGAATTCCACAAGTCACAGGTTCAAAATAACAGCTTCACAATGATCATGTTGCAGATGAACTCAGAAGGATCTTGAATGATGTATCATATGACATTTCAAATTGCAAGTACTTGGTTTCTCAATAAGTTGGCATTGGCCAAGTCCTTTAGCATAGGAATGTTGCCTACGTTCTAATTCCATTTGTCCAAGATCAAGCCAAGAGTCCACACAAAGGTTTTTTAGGATTTTTGTTGTTACTATGTACATTAATGGTCAAAGACCACACAAACAAGCAAAGTATATACAAACAAGATATATCACACAATATAGTCCAAGTGGACAAAGTGAAAATTGCATTAACATAAACAATTAGAATGGTATGAACAATGGCAAATGAATAAAGGCTAGAATTTAATGACATTAAAGTAAATGGCTTAAAATTAAAAGTTAGTTGTTAATGAGTTAAAAGTTAGTTTTGTTTGCTTTTGCTTTTCTTTTTTCTAGACATTCTTTGGAGAACACTCAACCCACTTATCACAAGCATGAATCCTTGAGCCAGACATCTTCCAAAGGAACGAAAAAAGGCCAAGTTTCCACACAATACCATGAAAGGGGGGAGACTTACAATCTCACTAACTAGAATGTTATGCCTTTTTGTGTCACAAATTTAGTGCTATGTTAAGCAATCATAATTGGACTTATGTAGAAGTCACAACTATTTGAGGCCGGGCAATAGAATTTTGGTGTTAATGCATGTTAGAGACATAGTATAATGGACTAAGCTCATGAAACATACCACACACAAAAAAAGAATATGCAAAAGAAGTGTCCCAATCTCATCCATACTCATGTTAATTTTTCAATCAACTAGCTTTAGGACTTTGAGATATCATAGGCCAAATGAGATGAATGCATAAAGAAGGGGAATGAGATGAAGAGGGAGGGGAATGGATTAAAACTCAAATTGATCAAAGGAGGACTTTTATCAAATTAATATCATCCATTCATTTTGGGAGATGAAATGTACATTCCATCAATCCCCTAAATCCAATGATATTAACTTGACAAAGTCAAATCAACCTTGACCAATGCCCAACAACAAGAGTCAAAGTCAAACAAGTCACCACAATTGGTCAACAAAATTATTTGGCATTTATTCAAATTAAAAGTACTAAAATAATGCATTTAAAGTAAATATGGTTTGTCAAATTCCTAAAACCTCATCAAAACACCAAATAAATGGCCATGAGATTTATCATAGGTCAAACAAGGTCAAAGGACATTGGAGAAAAAATTTCAGAATTTTTAAAGACTTAAAAGTATTTTTAAACAATTAAAAACAAATTCAAAATCAATTAAATCATGAAAAATATTAATAATGATCCAAAAAATGATTTTAATTCAGAATATGAAAGAGGAAATTATTTGAATTTTTTTGGTGAAACTCTCATATTTTTTGGTTCAATATTAAAATTAATATGAATTAATAAAAATCAAAGGAATACAAATTAAAATCAAAAAATCAAAAAAATGTGGACCACTTGATCTCCCTCATTAATTGAGGTGGCAGATCAAGTGGTCCTCAACGCGCTTTCCATCGTGGACTTAAGTCAATGCGCCACAGGAATGGTAATCAGAACCAACGTGTGAGATTATATCATTTTAAATGGATCCTATGGTTAGAGACGTGTCAACACACGACCAGAGATGTAGCTCCGGTCTTCTTCTCCGGTGGATCTCACCGGACTGATCCACCTTCAACCATCACCAAAATAAAAAAGGAGGACATGATCTGAAAGAAAAAAATGGTGTAGAGCACGAATCTGACCTCAATTTCAACTAACTCCAAATATATAAAAAGATATGAGGAGTTGAATTTTGAGGTGTGTCAACTGAGTTGCTTCGATTTGACCTCTAAGCAACTCAATCTTCTTGCCTACATTGGTAGGACTTCAGACAACCAAAGATCCAAGAGAATTAAGCGGAATTGAGAGAGAATTGAAGAGATGAAATTTTCTAGAAAACACCTTCAATGCAGGTCTGGATTCACTTATTCTTACTTTGGCTCGTGCTTGATCTTTCTCAGGATGCTTGCAGAAGTAGCTTAGAATGCACAAAAGGTCTTGGATCCCTGGAGTTTTGAATCTCAAAACAGTGAGAATTCAACTCAATTTCCAAAGGAAATTCTCAGGATTATCCTCTCAAATGGAAGGGTTAGGTATTTGGGATCAAAGCTGGCACGAAGGGGTCCTCAATTCTGAGCATATGGAGCTCTATTTATAGCTGGATCATGTGATATTTGCACCTTCTAAATGACTTTCCAAAATTGACAATGAGTGATACATGTGTGCATGGGCGTGTACAGGCCCATGAAATCATTCCATTTGATCCACAATTGAGTGTGAACAAGTCTGAAATCAACTTCGAATGCAAGGCAAATGTGTATGGAAATTTGAAGTTTGATCTTTTCCAAATGATGATGCAATGTTCATGACATGCGCAACCTTAGAAATTCTTGTCCAAAATAGATGAAATTGGACTTTTTGGAAAGGTTAGATCAAGAGGAACAACTTTCATGTTCAACACTTTTTCATTTGAAGCTTGGAACATGAAGAATTTTGAGGTGGAAGTTTGGAAATTTCAACATGTTGAAATTTTTTCTAAGTGTCAAGCCATATATCTCAATGTTCCACCTTGCTTAACTTTTTATGTGAGCTTCAAATGAGGAAAATGTCTTCATAAAAGTTGTAGTGCATTCAAAGAACTTCAAAACAGTCACCAATTTCATGTCATTTAGATTTTAAATGATAGAGTTATGCATTTTTGAAGTTTGGAAAAATTACTTGGTCAATGATATAGGTAAAAAATGACCTATAATGTAACCTCATATTATATGCTCATAAGCGTTGAATTTATTTTCACTCCAAACATAAAAGTTGAAGTAGACATCTTGAATTTGATTGTGCAACTTGGAAATCTTTCATCTCATAAAAAATGAGCAAGTTATGACCTTGGGAAGTTGACTTTCAAATTAGGGTTTAGACAAAATGATCTATAATGTTTCAACATAGAAAATGATTTTACAAGAAAAAATAGCTCTAGGTATCAACATGAAAGTTGTTTGGGATGTCATTTAGAGTAAATTTTATCTTGGAATAATTTTCATATGGTGAAAATTGTAGGAGATAGGGTCTAGGGAGACCCAGTTTTGATCAGATGAATTCATCTGGCCAACCACCATCAACCAACTTGCTAACCTTCAATTCTCTTGACTTTATTGGCTCATGGTAGATAATATATGCATAAGATGGTGAATTTTGAAGTTTCCCTTGAGAAATTTTATCAATTGGTTAGATAGCTTGTTGGAGAAGTTACTCAAGATACCCAAACAAACTAGGGTTTCCAAGGCAAATCACCTCTAAACTCTTGAAGAAAACTTGATCAATATAACATGTAGGAATAAATGGAACTCATATATGATACTCATAACCATTCTTGGATTAATTCATGGTTGTGCTCTTTGTCATGAGGGTCTCAAACCCTAGATATGAACTTGATAGATCAATGGAGATCATGCCCTACCTTCAAAAGAGTTAGGCAAATGCAAAGACATATTTTTGTATTTTGGTTAGTAAAATGATAATATACAAGTATGACACAATCACATGGTGCTTGGTGATCTCTCCCAAAACAAACCCAATGAAAGAGGGGTAAGGAGGATGCCAAGGTATGATCCCAATGCTAATGCTTATGATGAAATTGCATGAGGGATCTTAGGGTCAAAATTGGGGTCTTACAGCTGCCCATATTTAAGGACATTCTAACTGAGGAGGCGAAGGTTAAAATCTTCATGTCGACTCAGTAGAATGGGCTTAAATAACAACATATATAAACAAATTTTTGTCCCTAAGAGACCTCATGATGCAAATTGTATGAATGCAAAAGTTAATGCTCTATGGGGAAATATTGCCACAAAAGAAAAGAAATCAGAGAGACCGAAAGTCCACAGGAGTATAACATATTCCGTAAGGAAAAATTCACTAGGGAGACAAAGACTATGGGGGGAAAAGCATTTATGCGTAGGCCAGGCTACGACTTAAAACTACTGGGGGACTCGAGGAATTCCATACAAACATGGAAAGACTCATCCAGGGAAACAACAATATCTGCAAGGGATACGAGTAAGTCAGGATAAAACTGAAGTACTTGAATCATGCAAGAAAAGCGATTTCACTAAGGAAATGTGTTTTCAACTCGACTGGGGAAGAAATAAACTTCAATGCAGGAAGAACAGAAATCTATTATCTACTACCCGTTACTGGGTGAGGAGATAATAAAGATCTGACAGAGAGAACATCCGTCATCGGTTAGGATGAACATATCAAGGATGACTCGCTGGGAACCAACAAAAAGGAATATTCATTACCGGTTACTGGGTAAGAATAGCCTTGCTGGGGAAAAACTGCAGAAAATAGGATTTACAACTACCAGTTACTTGGCAGAAGACCAAGGGTGAGAATATCCGTCATCGGTTAGGATGAACATATCAAGGATAAACTCAACAGGGAAGAAAATCCGTCATCGGTTAAGATGAACATATCAAGGATAGACTTACCTGGGAATGTCAAGGAGGATACCCGTCATCGGTTAAGATGAACATATCAAGGATAAACCAACTGAACAAAAAGTAGGAATTACATCTATCGGATGCTAGATAGAAAACCATTAAAGAGAAAATCTGTCACCAGTTAGGATGAACATATCAAGGATAGACTCTGAGAGGGGAGAAAATAGGAATTACATCTATCGATTACTTGATAGAATACCAAGAGAGAGAATCCATCACTGGTTAAAGTGAACATATCAAGGATAAGCTCTGCGGAGGGAACAAAAGCAGGATTTACAACTACCGGTTACTAGGTAGAAGACCGCAAAGAGAAGGAAACCCGTCATCGGTTAGGATGAACATATCAAGGATTAACTCTCTGGGAAACAAGAATAGGGATTACAACTACCTTTTTGCTAGGTAGAATACTAAAAGGTGAGAATATCCAACATCGGTTAGGATGAACATATCAAGGATAAACTCAGGAGAGAGAAAGATATTTGTCACCGGTGAGGGTGAACATATCAAGGATATACTTCCTGGGGAATAGATCCACTGGGGACTCTAATGAGGAGAAAAACAGGGGTACTTTTGTCAGGTATTGGGCAAGAAGTAACAAACTGCAAACTAAGAAGAATATTACCAGTTACTGGGCAATAAACTCTTAGGAGACTCGAAGCATCTATCTAGGTAAGAGCTAGAAAGAAACAATAAATCAAGATTCATCCCAATGAGGATATAACTCATGGGGAGTGATTCCATCCAGATAAACAACTGGAAAGGAAACTGAAGTAATAATCATCCACGAGAAAACAAACTCAATGGGGAAGAGGAGAAAGGTTAAAGTCTTTCTGCCTAATGGGCTGACGCTCTACACTTGAGGGAGGACAAACACCGAAATTTGGTATGGGGATAAAGTACCGCCATACAGAGAATGAGAATCTCAAATTAACAAGTTAATCAGATATGATGATGCAAATATGCATATTATGAAATTATATGAATGTATATGTACATGTATATATGATGATTATGTTGACAAAACGATCACAAAGGATACAAAGGTGTCGTAAAGAAATTGAATCATCGGTACAATCCTCGGTCAATCCATAAAAAGAGGGAGACAACTGCTGGAGAACAGAGAAATCACAAACCAAAGGCTCAAAACTAGCCGAGGGAGGAGATCTGCCGAGGAGAGGAGAAGTTATCGAGTCTGCAGGGAATTTTAGGTCAACACCATATCGAATGGGAGACAACCATGTAGAAGATAAACACAAAACAGCTGCTCAGAAACCAGGAGGAAACTCTGATTGGGAGCGAGTCGGATAACGTCTGATGGGGAAACCAATGCGATCTACTAGGGAAAAGATCTTACTCTGCCAAATATCAACCTTGTTGGGGAAAAACATAAACACCGTCGGGAAATAACACGTCGCAAGGTACTAAATTAACCAACTTAGCTGGGAAAAAGGATCGGAACTCCGCTAGGGAACAAACACTCCGCAGGGGAACTGGATCAACACAAACAAACTGCTTGGGGAACCTCTGATGCTTAGCACTTAAGGACTTGTTGCTTTTTGAAGTGTTGTTGATATTTCCTTTTAATTGCTTTGAAAATGGGATGGTAGTCTGTAAATGACAAGACTCCATAGATTTTTACAAGGTTGAAAAATGGTAATTTACATGGAAAAGGGTTACATTGAATACAAATGATCCTTAATCCTTCTACCAAGTCTTGATATTCACTGTGCTTTTGACTGCTGCTGGGATGATGAATCGATGTCAACCCTTGTGCTCAAAGTTTCTCCAAAATTGGACGATCAGCAGACTGCAGTTACTTGCCATAATCCCTAATTTTTGCATAAGTTTCCCCAAGGTGGGGTACTCAACTTATCGGGAAATTTCTTTCTATTTTTTATGTCTCTAACTTTTGCATGGATCGCCCTTTCGGGTTTTCAATCCACCGAGACGCTTTTTTTTGCCTAAGCCTCCCTTTCGGGTTTTCAACTTAGCGAGTTGTTATTTTCTTTTTAGGCGAAGTATTTCTTGATTGCATCTACATTCACAGGACGAGTGAACTCTTCACCATCAATAGTTGTAAGAATCAATGCACCACCTGAAAAGGCTCTCTTAACAACATATGGGCCTTCATAATTGGGGGTCGATTTTCCCCTAGAATCTAGTTTGAAAGATAAGATCTTCTTGAGCACAAGGTCACCTTCTCTAAACACACGAGGTCTGACCTTCTTATCAAAAGCTTTCTTCATCCTCTGTTGATATAACTGACCATGACACATGGCAGTCAATCTCTTCTCTTCAATCAAATTCAGCTGGTTAAACCTGGTCTGACACCATTCAGCCTCAGTCAACTTGGCTTCCATGAGCACACGCAATGAAGGAATCTCAACTTCTACGGGGAACACAACTTCCATACCATACACAAGTGAGAAAGGGGTTGCCCATGTTGAAGTACGGACGGATGTACGATACCCATGCAAAGCAAATGAGAGCATCTCATGCCAATCCTTGTACGTCACAACCATCTTCTGAATAATCTTCTTAATGTTCTTATTTGCAGCTTCAACAGCCCCATTCATCTTGGGTCTATAAGGAGAAGAATTTTGATGTGCAATCTTGAAATCTTTGCAAAGAGCTTCCACCATATTGTTATTCAAGTTCGATCCATTGTCAGTAATGATCTTGCTTGGCACACCATAACGGCATATAATCTGGTTCTTGATAAACCTCATAACAACTTGCTTGGTCACATTCGCATACGATCCCGCTTCAACCCATTTTGTGAAGTAGTTAATTGCCACCAAAATGAAACAATGTCCATTTGAAGCTTTGGGCTCAATCATCCAAATCATATCAATTCCCCACATGGAGAAGGGCCATGGGGAAGAGATAATATTCAAAAGCGTCGGAGGAACATGAATCTTATTAGCATAAATTTGACACTTGTGGCACTTATTCACAAATTTGCAACAGTCAGATTCCATTGTCAGCCAATAGTAACCTGCTCGCAACATCTTCTTCGTCATTGCATGTCCATTGGAATGAGTACCAAAGGAACCTTCATGCACTTTGGTCATTAACAAGTCTGCTTCGTGTCTATCCACGCATGTGAGCAAAACCATGTCAAAGTTTCTCTTATACAATATATCACCATTCAAGTAGAAATTACCGGCTAATCTTCTCAAAGTCTTCTTATCTTTCACAGATGCCCCAGGCGGGTAAATCTGACTTTGGAGGAAACATTTGATGTCATAATACCACGGTTTCTCGTCTTTGATTTCTTCAACAGCAAACACATGAGTTGGCCTATCAAGATGCATCACAAACAAATTGGGAACTTCATTCCAATACTTCACTATAATCATTGATGCCAACGTTGCAAGAGCATCTGCCATCCGGTTCTCATCTCGAGGGATATGATGAAACTCAACCTTTGTAAAGAAAGTTGAAATCCTCCTCGCATAATCTCTATATGGTATTAAACCGGGTTGATTTGTCTCCCATTCACCTTTGATCTGATTCACAACCAAAGCTGAATCTCCAAAGACATTCAAATACTTGATTATGAGATCGATGGCCTCTTCAAGCCCCATAATGCAAGCTTCATATTCTGCCATGTTGTTTGTACACTTGAAAGTCAATATAGCTGTAAATGGTAGATGCGTGCCTTGAGGAGTAATGATCACTGCCCCAATGCCATTTCCATATTGATTAACAGCTCCATCAAATACCATGCCCCAACAGGAACCAGGTTCTGGCCCTTCTTCAAGCAATGGTTCATCACAATCTTTCATATTCAAGTACAAAATCTATTCATCAGGAAAGTCATACTGCACTGGCTGATAATCTTCAATTGGTTGGTGAGCCAAATGGTCAGCCAAGATACTATGTTTGATCGCTTTCTGAGATCAGTATTCGATATCGTACTCTGATAACAACATATGCCAACGGGAAATCCTCCTAGTTAAAGCAGGCTCCTCAAATATATACTTGATCGGATCCACTTTGGATATCAACCAAGTGGTATGATTCAACATATACTGACGCAGCCACTTAGCAACCCAAGTCAATGCGCAATAAGTTTTCTCAAGCATAGAATACCGAGTCTCACAATCGATGAACTTCTTACTAGGGTAGTAAATTGCAAATTCTTTCTTTCCAGTCTTATCTTGCTAACCCAGAACACAACCCATACTGTCTTCAAGCACAGTCAAATACATGATCGATGGTCTTCCTTCAATAGGCGGAGACAAAATCGGAGGCTCAAGCAGATATTCTTTGATACTATCAAAAGCTTTATGGCAGTCTTCGGTCCAATCACAGGACTGATCTTTCCGAAGAAGCTTGAATATAGGCACACAAGTGGCAGTCATGTGGGAAATGAATCTGGAGATATAATTCAAGCGGCCGAGAAAACCTCTGACTTGCTTCTCAGCTTTGGGCGCAGGCATCTCTTGTATTGCTTTGACTTGGGCAAGATCAACTTCAATACCCTTCTCGCTAACAATAAAGCCCACAACTTACCAGAACGAACACCAAAAGTACACTTATTGGGATTCAAGCGGAGTTTATACTTCCTCAAACGCTGGAATAACTTCAACAAATGCTCAACATGTTCCTCTTCATCAATTGATTTAACAATCATATCATCAACATAAACTTCAATCTATTTATGCATCATATCATGAAAAAGAGTAGCCATTGCTCTCTGGTAAGTTGCACCAGCATTCTTCAAACCGAAAGGCATCACTCTATAACAGAATATTCCTCAAGGTGCAATGAATGTGGTCTTCTCCATATCTTTGGGTGCCATCTTGATCTGATTATATCCGGAAAATCCATCCATAAACGAAAAGACTTTGAATTTAGCAGTGTTGTCTACCAACATATCAATGTGTGGTAGAGGGAAATCATCTTTCGGACTGGCTTTATTCAAATCACTATAGTCGACACACGTGCGGACTTTTCCATCTTTCTTCGGCACATGCACAATATTGGCCACCCATTGCGGATACTCATCGGTCACAAGGAAACCGGCGTCAATCTGCTTCTGCACTTCCTCTTTGATCTTCATAGCCATATCAGGATGCATTCTTCTCAACTTCTGCTTGACTGACGGGCATTCTGGCTTCAACATCAATCTATGCTCCGCAATCTTAGAATCCAAACCAGGCATATCTTGATAGGACCAAGCAAAGACATCTGAATACTCTCGAAGAAGATCAATCAACCCCTTCTTGACATCTAGACACAGTCGAGACCCAATCTTGACTTCCTTCACATCATCCTCGGAACCCAAGTTGACTAGCTCAATCTGCTCTTCGAACGGATGAATGGTATTTTCATCTTGCTCAAGAAGACGAGATAATTCATCACTCACTTCTACATTACTTTCCTCCTCGGCTTCAAACATAGGGAATTCAAAATTTGGAGAAGGATAAGGATCATTGTATTCAATGGGGTTAGGAACCAACCTGCATAATGATTTGATATTTTGATTTTAGAGAAGTGAATTTGTGACCAAATATTATGCAGATGGACAATTATATTGTTTATTTATGTTTTTTGTGATTACCATTTTAAGAATAAAACAAAAAGTAAAAACAAGACATCATAGATGTGGATGAATATAATTAATTTTATTAATGATCAATTTGAAAATGCCCAACAATGCTCACTTATCCCTTAGGCATAGGAGAAGGATTTTAAAACATATAAAAGCAATTACTTAGATCGATGCAAAATAACAGGAATATCAATAGCAATCCAATTGTTGCAAGCCTTTACATGCGTCACAAAATTGGTGCAGTCTTCCTCTTCGTCATCCTCTAGCACAACAACTAAGTGTTGTTCATTGCCATGAGTGAACCCTCCGCTACGGAAGCTAAGTTGCATATCTTCAAACCTTGCAGTTGATGAACCTTTCTGGAACCCCAAACCGGTTCTGCCTTTGTTGTCGGAGACCTCTACCATGCGCCCCCACTAATCAACATTGCCTTCCTCCACAATCTTCTTAGCGTCTTTCAATAAGGACATAGGTTCCCCAACTCTCTTTTCAGCAGCAATAAATAAGGCCTGGAATGGAGTTCTAACCTCATCCTCAGCTTCAATGTAAGAGAAAGATGACAAATGGCTAACTAACAACACCTTCTCTCCACCAACAATCACTAGCTTGCCATTCTTCACAAATTTCAGTTTCTGGTGTAATGTGGAGGTAACAGCTCCTGCCTCATGGATTCATGGCCTTCCCAACAAGCAACTGTAGGCCGGGTGGATATCCATTACTTGAAAAGTAATTTGAAAATCACTCAAACCTATCTTAACTGGAAGGTCCACTTCACCAATAACTGTTTTGCGCGAACGATCAAAAGCCTTGACGATTACACCAATATACCTCATAGGCACTCCTTGGTAAGATAACTTTGACAGAGTTGACTTCGGAAGTACATTCAACGATGAACCGGTGTCAACAAGCACATTAGGCAAAGCATCCTCTTTACAATTCATAGAAATGTGCAAATCCAGATTATGATTCCTTCCCTCCTCAGGGAGTTCTTCATCACAGAAGCTAAGATTATTGCAAGAAGTGATGTTAGCCATGATATGATCGAATTGGTCCACTGTAACATCATGTTCTACAAAAGCTTATTCTAGAACTCTCTGTAGTGCTTCCCTGTGTGCTTCAGAATTCATGAGCAGAGACAACACTAAGATTTTTGAGGGGGTTTGGAGCAGCTGCTCTACCACATTAAACTCACTTCTCTTGATTAACCGAAGTACCTCATCATCACCGTTAACTTTCAAATTGCTGGATTCACCAGACTTACCCTTTGAAACACCAACTGAATCCTCAACAGACACTTCCACCTTCTTAGTCACAACATATTCTTCTTTATCCTTTGGTAACACCGACCTAAACACACGACCACTGCGGGTCACCTTAGTAACATCAGCAATGCTCACCACAGAGCTAGTCGTAGGCAACGAGACCTCTTGACCACCCTCTATCATTGTAGCATTATACTGATATGGAACAACGTTATCAGATGAATATGGGACTGGGCCCGCTAACCGTATTACCAACGGCGATACTGATCTATTACTGACATTGTTACTGTTACTGCTATCGTACTGTATTACCAATCTCTTTGGCTTCTTGAAAATGGGCACTATGACATTTACATTGTCATCTACATGACGGGATTGAACAGTTTGAATCATGCCTTCATCCATCAGTCGCTGGATGTCCCTTTTCACAACTTCACAACCCTTCGGGTTAACACTACAAATAGCACAACCATCATGGTCATGCTCACAATCACTTACCAAACAAACATCCTTATGCATCTGCACCAAGGACCTTATGATAAAACGCACATCAAAGACTTTAAACTCGCCAGGACAACCATTCACTATATTCATAGAAGAGTTCCCATGGGCAGGTAGCGGATTTGCTTTCACATTTGGCACACGGTCCTCGAAGGACACCATTCCACTATTCATCAGCTTCTGAACCTCATACTTGAGTGGGTAGCAGTTCTCGATATCATGTCCGGGTTCCCCTTGATGAAAAGCACAACGGAGTTCAGGTTTATACCACCAAGGAAGTGGTTCTGGAATTTGTAATGGGTTTCTTGGTTGGATCAGGTTCTTGAGAACCAAGGATGGATACAATTATGCGTAAGACATAGGAATCGGGTCGAAAGAGACCTTCTTCCTCTCAAAGTTTTATTGATGATGATTGTTGTTGGTATTGTTGTTGTAGGTGTTTGCTCGTTGTTGCGGTTGTTGTTGTTGACGTTGTAGTTGTTGAACTGGTGTTGATTGTTGATTAGAAAATACCGGGATAATGGAAGATACTTGATGATGGTGTTGATGGGATGTTGGATTCCTTCTGATCTGAGGCCTCCTCTGCCTCCCACTGCTTACTGCATTCGCTTCATTGTCCTTCTTCTTGCTGAAACTACTGGCATACCTCTTACTTGTCGATGCCTCATCCTTCGACAAACGTCCCTCTCAGACTCCTTCCTCAAGTCTCATCCCCATGTTTACCATTTTGGTAAAGTCACTGGGGGCACTAGCAATCATTCGTTCATAATAAAATGAACTCAGGGTCTTTAGAAATATCTTTGTCATCTCTTTTTCCTCCAAAGGAGGAGTGATCTGGGAAGCCAATTCCCTCCATCTCTGCGCATACTCTTTGAATGTCTCCTTATCTTTCTGAGACATAGACCTTAGATGGTCTCTATCAGGCGCCATATCCGTGTTGTACTTGTATTGCTTGACAAAAGCCTCTCCCAAGTCATTGAAAGTGTGAATGCTTACACTATCTAGCCCCATATTGTAGCGGGGTATTCGTTACCTTTAGATTTATTGACTAAATCAAAAGTAAATCATACAAATCGAGTCGCCACCGCACTTCTATTTATCCAAAGGAAAGGTTATAAAGCGAACAAAAACCGAGAAGTTTTATCGAATCAAAAACTAATAAAAATGTCAGAGATCGGGGTAAGGGGGTTGGTTATGCAATGGGAAGGTTTTAAGCACCCAAAACATCCTAGGTACTCCTAGGGAGCCCTTTTCACAATGTTGTAAGGTAGGTTGGTATTTGTGAAAAAATATTTGTGCAAACATGATTGGGAAGATGAGAGAAGAAGGTACAAATTATTTACAATTTTTATGTTTGAATGGATAAACCCATTGCCTACGTACCATCTTAAAAAGGTAGGATCAAAACCTCGTAGTTCGGGGTAAAAATCTCAAAATAAGTTGGTGAATTGATTGGTCCAAAAGCCTTAAGGTCTTTTGTTATCCAAGGGAGAAAAATCAACCTAAAACTACAAATCCACCATGTGAGGATAGCTTCAACATGCTAGTGAGGGGTTAACCCTATAATAAGCATGGAAGACTCATCGTCCATCACTAAGGATATAGGTGAGTATTATATCTACCTCAAAGATAACTCAAACCTAATAGCTAATGGTTAGGAAAAAGTTTATGGTAAGAAGTGGCCATTGAAACCACAAAACTATTTGAATGAGTTATATTTACCAATGAAAAGTATTTACAAAATATAGTCAAAGTTGACTTAAGGATTCAATTCAAAATAAGTGTTATGAAAAGAAAGTTTGAAAATCAAAAGCATAATGCTTAGGTTTCTAATGTTTGAAAACAAAATGTTAATGTTTGCACAAAAGTTTTGGCTTGGGTTAGAGTGGAGGGAAGAAGAAGAATGGCTAAGTCCTAAACATACAAAAGATGAAGGAAAAGAAATGAGACCACAACTGGAGTTCCCTTCTTAAGATCATATTGATGATCCAAGTAGCTCCCATCCTTTGGAATAAGCAAGCAAATAAGTGTATACTCAAGCAACCAATCAATCAAGCAAGCTCTTAGGAATCTTCCAATGGCTCTTGTATCTCTCACTTTAGATGCACATGACAATGGTTCTTCAATTTGGCTCAAATGGGAATCCCTAACACAAAAGCACACACATAAAAAAGTTCTATAATGCAAACCAAGAATGGACAAGAGTGAGTTTAGAAATTGGGTCCTTCCAATTCATCTTCAATCATTAAGGCTTTTTTACTCCATTTTGCATAGGGAATGTCCTAGAATCTAAGTCCTTTTGTCCATTTGCACTTGGTTCACATCAATCAACACAAAATACAAGCACAATAGTATATACACAATTATATGCTCAAGTGAGCAAAAGGCAAATTGCATTAACATAAACATGTGCTCAAGTGAGCAAAGGGGTAAAAGCAAATGAATAATATGTACAAGAATATTAAATTGCATTAATGTAAAGTGCAAGAATTAAATGTTAATGGTCAATGGTTAGTGTTAGTGTGCCATAAGGCAATTTAGCGTTATGTTAATCAATCGTAAGTGGACTAATGTAGTAGTCACACCTATCTAAGGCCGATCAATAAAATATAGACAACAACACAAGTTAGAGATCTTGATTGGTGAACCAAGCTCCTACAACTGGCCATGCCAAAAGAAGATGAGAAACGATCTTGTATTGATTTAGGTTCTTTGCTTGATTAGGAAGCAACCTATCCTTAATGCAAAGCCATTCATTTGATCCATGATCAAGATGAATTAGATTTAAATCAAGAAAGGTTAAACCTCCCATACATCAAGGCTAACCACCAATCTTTAACTCATTGATCAAAAAAAGAAAAAAAGAAGAGATGAATAAGAATGTACATTAATGGAATTCAAATGAAGTAAGTAAAGCACATTGACCAAAGATAGATGAAACCAAGGTCAAACACTAATAAACAGAAGCAAAATGAAACTTAAAAGTCAAGAAACAAATAAAATATTTTTGGTATTTTTCAAAATTAAAATAATACTTGAATTAAAATAAACAATTAAAGGTCAAACTTCAAATCCACTTCAAATCAACTTTGAAAAGTCCAAATGGATCATCCTAAGTTCAATAAGGTCAAACAAAGTTTGACAAAAAATTTCAGCATTTTTAGAAACCAGAAACTATTTTTAAACAATTAAAAATGAATAAAAAATAACCTAATTGAACTAAAATCTCAAATAAATCTCAAATCAATTAATAAATTGATGAGAATATTTTTCATAGATTCATCATCATTCAAAGAGGTTAAGAAAATATTTTTGTATTTTTTGAATATCCAAAACTATTTAAAATGAATTAAAAATAACCAGAAAAGAGAAAATTCATGAAAAATATCAAATGATAAAATAAAAAATATTAAAAATCATTTTTAGAAACTAGGAATTAAAAGAGAAATAATGCAATTGGTCTCACATTTTTTGGAATTAAAATGAACGAGATATGATTTTTTTGAAATGAAATGGAATAAAAGAAATAAAATGAAAATTAAATCAGAAAAAAAAAGAGAAAAAATGTGATGCGTTGGATCCAAGCTCATTAATTGAGCTGGCGCATCAGACGACTCACATGCGCGCATCCACCAAACACGCTAGTCAATGAGAAGCACCAAGCCATTAAAAAAGTCATAAAGATGGAAGGATGAGATTAAATATGGAGAATGCATCGCACGACTGTGGTTTGATCTGGCAAACGGACGGTGGTGTGCGCCACCGTCTTCTCCGGCGAGACCAGAGATTCCGGTGAGAGTTGCAGAGATCAAAACCTAACCAAATGAGGCGATATATACATCAATGGAAAGTTGGGGTGATGTACATCACCCATGTGCCATCTATTTTCACTCTAGATCTCCATGGTAAGAGAAATCAGAGGTGGAAAATTATGGTGTTCATCTTGAACTTAGTGGAATTTCAAAATTAAAATCACAGTTTAATTGCCTCTGATGAGAGGACTTCAGCCAACCCAATAAATGCAAGAAACAAGCTACAAACAGTGAGTTTCGAAGAAGAAAAGTTTGTGTAGCAACCTCTGAAATGTGGATCTGGAAGGCACGAGTTCTCTTAGCTATTGCTTGCAGTGTGATCTAGAGATGAAGATGAAGCAAGGTCAAGGAATTATGAGTCTGAAAATCAACCAATGAAGTTGAAATTCAGATCTGAAATTTTGAAAAGAGAGTGAGAATTCCTTTAGGTGTGGCTATGGAGGGAGTTATGCAGCATAACAGGCGCCTTCAGGTTATCAAATTATGAAGCCTAGCGCTCTTATTTATAGCAAATGGAAGCTGCAAGCATGAGCAAAGTGTGTGCATGAATGAAGAGGGCCTCCATGCATGGGCCTGTACAGGCGCATGGAGAGCCCAATTCCTATTGCAAATGAATGTTGATATCATCTTGAATTGAAATGGACGTGCAGAATTAATGCAATTGGCTTGTGCAATGAGTTTTCAACTAGTTTCCAAAAATGCACCAAAATGTTCTCCTCTTCGAAAATGCCACCTCCAAAAATAGAACATGGCCTTATGGGTAATGGTTGGAAAGTTCTTGAAATGAGGATTAATTTTTATGTTAAACAAAACTTCAATTGGAATTGGGAAATTGATGAAAATTGGCCATAAAGTTCAAGGTGCAAAATGTGTGTATGTGAAAATTTCCAAATTGGGCCAACTTCAAGCCCTTATGTTTCAATCATACAAGCTCCAAATTACAAAACCTTCAACATAAAAGTTGTATATAATTTCAAGACAGTCAATTTGGACTCAAATTTTGCATCATTTGGATTTTTTATGAGAAATTTATGGGCACTTGAAGTTGGACTTTTTCATATTTCAATGCCTTTGGTCCAAAGTGACCTATAATGTTTTGCATTATCACATATATTTATTTTAGGATTATGAAAATTTGTCCAACATAAAAAATTAAGTAGACATCTTAAAATTTCCAATTAATTTTATCCCACCTCAAAATCATGAAAAATGAATGAGTTATGTTCTTGGGAAGTTGACCCAAAATTAGGGTTTCAGTCAAAATGACCTATAATGTTTTGAAATGGATGATGAACTTCCAAGATTCAAATCAATTTTTTATGAACATGAAAGTTGTTCATGTGGTTCTTAAGAACAGTTTTTTTCTTGGGGTCATCTACATTTGACAAACACATTAAAAGTTAGGTCTCAGTGTACTTCAAAATAGTTAGATGAATTGACTGATCAACTTCTCAAGTCCATGCCCCAAGTCTTGATGAATTAATGATTGGGGACAATCAAATAATCTCAAATATGCATGAAATGATGAATGAAAGAACTTCCCTTTATTGTATTTGACCATGGGTTGAGGTTGCTTCATGGGCAAGGCACAGTTGATGCACAGATGAATTAGGGTTTCCTTGGGAAACAAGCCTCAAGCCCTTTGGTTTGCTTTGATCAAAATGATGAATTGAGATACTTGGGAGGCATATATGATGGATGAGGGCCTTGTGAACCATTGTCACGCTTGCTTTCATCTCCGCCTGGCCATATCAATAAGCATAGGGTCTCCTAGGAGCCTTGGATCTTATGATTGCTCAAGTTACAAAACAAGCAAAGTTAGTGACATATTTTTGTGCTTTTGGTTAGTAAACAAAATAAGAAAGCAATAATATAAAATTCAAGCATGCTTGGTGGTCTCAAACCAACTCACAAATGTTCCCACCCAAAGGTTAGGAGCCAAGATACTATGATCCTTGAGGCAAGATGCAAATGCAATGTTATGATACCATGAGGGATCTTAGGGTCAAAATTGAGGTCTTACACATATACCAACGGAGTGCAGCACCGGTCAGACTGTCATGGAAATAATGGATCAACAGTTCATCATTATCGATTTGAGTAGACATCTTGCGAGCATACATTACTAGATGACTGAGTGGATAAGTGTTCCCCTTATACTTTTCAAAGTCAGGCACTTTGAACTTCACCGGGATCTTGACGTTGGGCACTAAACAGAATTCAGCAACACTCTTTCCAAACAAATCCTTACCTCTTAGCATCTTCAATTCCTTGCGTAGCTCAAGAAACTGATCTTTCATTTCATCCATTTTCTCGTAGACATCCGGTCCCTCAGACGACTCGGAGTGATAAATGGTATCCTCTACACGAGGTAAGGTGTACACAACGGGAGGTGGTACAGACATGACCGGGCTAGATGCCGGCATGGAAGCAAAAGTAGGCGTAAAGATTTCAGGCATGAATTTGGAGGGCATTCCCCACGGGAATCTGGCAGGCATAGTAGTCGCAAAATGGGGGGTAGCAGCAGGCATGGTAGAGGTAGTCACCTCTGAAATAATAGTCCTCGCAGGAGGAGTTACGAGCGTTGGAGAAGATTGACTCTGAGCAACAAGAACTGACTCCATCATGGCAGTCAGGCGGGTGATCTCGTCCTTCAGCTCTCTGTTCTCTTGCTCTAGATGCTCCATAATTTTGAGATGATTGGCGCGGGTGTTGTACCGGTGAGTCAGCTTGGCTAACGCACAGAAGAAATACCAATGAGACATCTGGCGAAAGAGAAACCTGCTTATGCAAATGATAGATGAAATGCAATGCTTGATTATTTATTTTTTATTTTTCAAGGAACTTACTGTATCATTTGCAAATATATATATTAACAATTGCAATAATTTTTATATGACAAAAAAATCTCTTTTCATTTATATAATTGGAAGAATTAGACTGAGTACAATTTCAGAAACCAAATGAAAAATACAAGAGAAAAGGAGACTAGTCATCCTAAGGATCTCTAACAACGTCAGAAGATCTGGCTGAAGGCGCGTATTTCCTTCGAATTTGACGGATCTCGGTCTCAAAAGAAGCCTTCATCTGGGTTTTCTCGAGGACAAGCTGGTCAAAAATCTTCTTCCAAGCAACGAAAGGCTGAGGCATGCTAGAAGATGAAACCTCTGGCTCTCTCTGTCTCTTTGTCATTCGGTCTTCAAATAGCTCAACAAGTACATCTTTGTTCTTAGACTCCAACTGCAACTCTTCATGCTTCTTGCTCAAAACACGAAAATGCTCTTCCCACATATTTTTCTCTTGCTTCATCTTGATGAGCGCGTCTTCCAACTCCTCTACATCTTGGTTAGGGAGGGTTAATGGCTCAACCACAACCATAGACATAGGTCTTTCGCAATGATAAGGCATCTTCTACTCCAAAGCTCTATTCTTCACCCAAAGAGTGTAAGCTTCCAAAGCTACACAATTGCACGGACCAAGCTCAGATCTTCCTTTCCTGTACACATTATGCCAAGCATGCACAATCTTCTACTTCAAATGTTGGGGATCTTTACCCTCTTGATAGAAAAGACCTTCTAACAAAGTGTTATTAGGTTTGTCTCTCAAGGGGAACCCAAGTTGACGACGAGCCAAAGCAGGGTTGTAGTTAATTCCTCCCTGTGTACCAATGAGAGGTACATTAGAGAATTCACCACAACTATCAATAATCTCCAAACTGCTTAAAGACGGATCATACCAAACTATATCATCATTAGTGAGAGACATAAGTCTTTGAGACCACCTTAGACATTGTTTGTTCTCCACAAAAGCAGGTGTCTGAGGCACGTGCGAAATAAACTACTTGTACAAAAGAGGAATGCAATAGACAATAGTTCCACCACCCTTAGAATTCCTTAGATGCAAAGAGAAATACATATCACCCAACAAAGTAGGCACAGGATTCCCAATCAAGAAAAGTCTAATGGAGTTAACATCGACAAAACCGTCAAATGTTAGGGAACAAATCTAATCCATAAATGAGCAACTCAAAGATAGCTTCAAAAGCATCTACGCTACTGGCTTGAGCAAAGGAAGTAGCTTCCTTGATGAGGAAATCTGATGGCAACCCAAACAATCCTCCTTTCTTCAACGATAAGATGAGATTGGGGAATCTCCTCTAATCCATTAAAAGGCACTCTACTAGAAACAGGTATCCCCAAAAGATGAGAATACTCCTCCAATGTAGGCACAAGCTGATAATCTGGGAAAGTGAAACAGCGATAGAGAGGATCATAGAACTGCACTAACACACTCATAAGTCCTTCAACCACATCAGCAGACAAGATGGACAAAAGCTTCCCATGACGTTGTTTGAAGTCCAAGGGATCTAATACAAAAGATGCTAGCTTCCTTAACTCTTTTAAGTCAGGACATCTGAAACTGTACTTCTTAGTGTTCTTTCGTCCACAATCCATGGTCTGAAAATATTTGCAAATGACACCTTAGTTCCTTGAAATTTTCGTGTGATGAATGTTATGATGCGCATGAATGCATGAATGCAACAATCACAAATAAGGGATCACACACAAGGCAAACAAAGGTCAAGGGATGAATCAAGTCATTGTCAAGATCAATCATCCATTTTGGTGGATTATGGTTTGCACCTTATCAACACCCAAGTTCCATTGATATTGACAAGACTTGATTGGATCAACCAAGAGTCAAGGGTTTGTTACAAGTCACGAGCATGGAGTTTGGGTAAGAACCATCCCAAAGGAGTGAACTAAGGATACAACCTGCAGATCATGTTCTAAAAAGTTCCCACAGTCTTAATTCCATCTATCGGATATTACAGGTTAAGATGACTGACTCATCGACCCATAATATTCTCAAGAGAAACTCGTCTGAGTGTAGTATCGCGTAACAACTGTTATCAAGTCTACACTTGAACAGTTTCCGCACTACGTCCTAAATAGGCCAAGAGGGGGTAAATGTTCTACGGTCCTCAGCTTCTCAGACCCAAATTAGAGATAGTAATGCCTAACCATAAATACTTGTGTAACATTTCCAAATCCAAAAGAGTCTCCACTGAGCAGATGGATCTCAAGCCAACTTGTTAAGGACTACTCTACACAAGTCGAACATGACTATACCATCCTCCTATCTTAATTGCACTTAAGTTCGGGTTAGAACTTATCTCACCACTCAGAGATCACCAAGCACAACAAGCAGATTATATCACACATACATATATACAAACATCACATATATACAAATATACACATAAAATGTAGGCTAAACCCACTAGAGACTACTCCCCAGCAGAGTCGCCACTTAATTTATGTAACGGTAAATTCATGATCATCAAGCTATGGATAAGCTAGACATCAAATAATAAGAGTCACCACCGCGCTTTTATTGTTTCCAAGGGAAAAGGGAAAAAGTACGAACAAAACCCAAAAAGTAAAAGTTTTCAAATCAAAACTAATAAAATGTCAGAGATTACAGGTAAGGGGGTTGGTTACACAGAGGGAATGTGTTAGCACCCAAAGTGTCCTAGGTACTCCTAGGGAGCTGTCATACGGTGAACTGACTTTTTGTGTTTTTTTAATCGCAATGTCGCGGTTAGCAAGAGTCGCCACCGACTTTTCTTTTATCCAATAAGGAAAGGTGGAAAAGAACAGGAAAGACCTTAATTTAGATTCTTAGGTTCGGGAGGTACATTATACAAAGGGAAGGTGTTAGCACCCTTTGTATCCATGGTTATCCATGGGCTCTTAATTGCTCAATCATTTATGTTTTTCTAGTTTGAAAAAGTGGTTGAGAAATGTGTAGGAAATGTTTTGAAAAGGAGAATTTAACTTTGTAATGATTCTTGAATGAATGTATACAAAGTGGTTATCTCGTTTAGTTTTGAAAATAGTTTAGAAAAATATAACTCGGCAATGATTCTAGTGCGAATGTATGCCAAGTGGTGATTTCGTTTAGTTTTGAAAATAGTTTAGAAAAATATAACTCGGCAATGATTCTAGTGCGAATGTATGCCAAGTGGTGATTTTCTAATGGAGGTTTTGAAAGGTGTAGGGTGTGAAAAGTAGTTTTAAATTGTGAATAAGCAATTAAGAGTTATACCTATCTGAGGTCTTTCCGGGCATTTCCTATCCTTATGAGGGTAAAACTGTCCTTACTATTGAGAAGTAAGCAGTTTTATCCTTTGGATGTAGAAGGGTCAATGAAGGGTCATCGATTGGTCATTGAAGGCAACAATTGTGAGGACACCTTAGCATTCGAAGGGACGATCATCATTTAACCGTAGGCTACACCGAAGGGTCATCGAGGGACAAAGGCAACATTCGAGGGACTATGATGATTTAACCGAAGGGTCTTTGCTAAGGGTATCCCCATATTCGCGGGACATGACCATAATACCGTAATCGTAGGGTAACAAAGAGAGGTCCAAGATCGCATATTAAAAGGCAAAGTTTTACAATTAATTAGATAGCCGTAGTCGATTAAATAATTAGGTCCATATTAAAATCAATACATTAAGATCAATTAAGCCATTATGGTGGATCTTCGCCATGAAATTAATACGTTAAAATCAATTGAATAATTCGGGATGAATCTCCATAAGGGTATCCCGCACATAAAGTGGGATACCTAGCCGGCCGTTTCCTCGGGAACATGTAAACCTTTGCACAATTCAACACACGGGTTAGAGCATCAAAGTAAAGTACAATTGAAAATTGCACTACAACACGACAATCATAATCTCATACCACATGATGCAGAATCATAATAACTCATGATTAGACAAACATAAGATAGAACAGCAAAAATGAAACAGCCACTGTCCCGTTCGCCCCTGCTTCGCCTAGCGAAGGCCTAGCGAGTACTCGCTACTGGCTCGCTTAGCGATGTGCTAGCGAGCGCTGCTGGTTTTTGAATATGATATCAGTACAATCTCAACCAATTTTATGCCTTATGGATCTTATTACTGCAATTATACGATTAATCATTTAAGGTATGCATGGTATATACTAAAGTTCACATGCCAAGCTTAAGGTATTTCATAAATCTAATCATAAAGTCATATGCAAATTAAGAATATAAAACAATGATAGCAATGTAAACCTGTTAGCAGCTGAGTTGTGACTTCGAATCAGCAAATTGGATTGAATTGGGCGGAGGTAGAACTTGGTGCCGCCGAGTTCCTTCCAGGTTTGCCTCCAATGAGTATCAGGGTTTGCTTGCTAGGGTTCTCCTTTCGTCCTTTTTTCGTTCCCTTTCGTTCCCCCTTTTCATTACTGAAGTGCTGGTATTTATAATGCTCTTTTTTGTGACCTAACGGGCTCAGAATGAAGCCCGAAATTTTCTGTTGTCTGTCAGCTTCGCTAGGCGAGCGTGTAGCGAACGTGTAGCGAACGTTCGCTAGGCGAGCGTGTAGCGAACGTGTAGCGAACAGGCCAGTTTGGGCCATTTTTTGGATTGGGCCATTCGTGAGCTGGGCCTTCGTTCCTTTGAGATCAGTGTCATAAAAATGAGTCGGAGTGCCCTGAAAAAATGTCTTGAAATATTAATGGGCAAATTTTGGGGTATGACAGCTGCCCCTGTTCAATATTCTTGAACCGAGAGAGTCAGAATGGTATGTACGCCATTCGTGGTCTGGAGGTGGAAGATTATTGAACACTTAGAATGCCCAAAAATTTGCGCTTGTCAATCAGGAGCTAGTCTTGATGGAGATGGGCTTAAAGATGCCATCCAGGGAATTTGATGATGAGAACTTCAGGGTGCGTCGTTCATTAGACGATATCTGAAGACATGGATGTCGTACCGAGTTATACGATAGACCATATAGTGAGTCATCCATTATGCTGTCGACTTCGTTGGGGGGTCAGAGTGTGTTATACGCTGCTGGGGATAAGGGATCAGAATGGATCATACGTTAGACCGCATCTGAATACCAGAGTGAGTTGTTCATTGGGCGGATGACTTTGCTAAGGATGAAAAATCAGAATGGATCGTACGCTAGATCGTCTCTGAGTTGCAGAACGAAACCTCCATTAAGCGGGTGATTTCACTGGGGATGGAAGATCAGACCGGATCGTATGCTAGATCGTATCTGAGTTGAAGATCCAAATGGGTCTTATGCTAGACCGTATTGGAGTTGCAGGATGAGTCGTCCGTTAGGCTGTGTCTGATGATGAAAGGGGGTAGTCGTACGCTAGACTACAATTCAGAAATATACCGTACACTAGGTAGCATCTGAGCAGACGAAGGTCTAACTGGGTCGTACATTAAACCGTATCTGAGCAGAATGAGCCGTCCATTAGGCTAAATCTGCTTATAAAAGGGGGTAGTCGTACGCTAGACTACAATTCAGAAATGTACCTGTCACTAGGTAGCATCTGAGCAGATGAAAGTCTAACTGGGTCGTACATTAAACCGTATCTGAGTAGAATGAGCCGTCCATTAGGCTGAATCTGCTTATAAAAGGGGTAGTCGTACACTAGACTACAATTCAGAAATGTACCTGTCACTAGGTAGCATCTGAGCAGATGAAGGTCTAACTTGGTCGTACATTAGACTGTATCTGAGCAGAATGAGCCGTCCATTAGGCTGAATCTGCTTATAAAAGGGGTAGTCGTACACTAGACTACAATTCAGAAATGTACCTGTCACTAGGTAGCATTTGAGCAGATGAAGGTCTAACTTGGTCGTACATTAGACCATATCTGAGCAGAATGAGCCGTCCATTAGGCTGAATCTGCTTATAAAAGGGGTAGTCGTACACTAGACTACAACTCAGAAATGTACCTGTCACTAGGTAGCATTTGAGCAGATGAAGGTCTAACTTGGTCGTACATTAGACCGTATCTGAGCAGAGTGAGCCGTCCATTAGGCTGAATCCGCTTATAAAAGGGGTAGTCGTACACTAGACTACAATTCAGAAATGTACCTGTCACTAGGTAGCATCTGAGCAGATGAAGGTCTAACTTGGTCGTACATTAGACTGTATTTGAGCAGAATGAGCCGTCCATTAGGCTGAATCTGCTTATAAAAGGGGTAGTCGTACACTAGACTACAATTCAGAAATGTACCTGTCACTAGGTAGCATCTGAGCAGATGAAGGTCTAACTTGGTCGTACATTAGACTGTATTTGAGCAGCATCTAACTTGGTCGTATATTAGGCTGTATTTGAGCAGCATCTAACTTGGTCGTACATTAGGCTGTATTTGAGCAACATCTAACTTGGTCGTACATTAGGCTGTATTTGAGCAGCATCTAACTTGGTCGTACATTAGGCTGTATTTGAGCAGCATCTAACTTGGTCGTACATTAGGCTGTATTTGGGCAGAATCTGAGGACTTGAAGGTCTAACTTGGTCGTACATTAGACTGTCACTGAGCAGAATCTGAGGACTTGAAGGTCTAACTTGGTCGTACATTAGACTGTATTTGAGTGGTTGAAGGTCAGAATGGATCGTACGCTAGATCGTATCTGAGTTGTTGAAGGTCAGAATGGATCGTATGCTAGATCGTATCTGAGTTGAAGGAGTCATATGTTGAGCTGAATCAGAATGAACCGTACACCAGGCTATATCTGATAGTATTTGCATATGTTGTATTTGCAATGAATATTTGGGATGAGCTTATGGATGCCATCGTTAGGAGGATGTCAGAATGAATGTTGACATGGAGTATATCTGGAAGATGTATCTGAAGAAGAAAGTAGTCGTACGCTAGACTGCACCTCGGAATATACCGTACGCTAGGCAGTATCTGAGGGATATAGTTAAATCTTGAATGTAATAGATAAAGATGCCCGTCTGAATGGACCTTTGTTTTGACTGTGTCAGGAGGATAATTGACCTGAAAAATAAAGTTAGCTTCATGCTATGTCATGATGCATGAGATGCAAATGTTGTATGCATGCGTGTGCTGGGAAATGATGTAATGAGTGAATTACGCGTCTGGAATAAATGAGAGCATTGTATACATGTATATGTTATGAAATGATGTGATGTATATGATGCGGAATGAAAATTGTATGTAGGTATGTGATGTGAAATGATGTAATGAATGCACTATGTGTCTGAAACGTTCTTCCAGGGGACTCTACTGGGGAAATAAATCTCAGTCTTCTGGTCGGAGATATTTGTATTGATGACCCTTCCTTAGCTAGGGGTATATGACTTTTATCTGATGGCAGAGATATTCACCAGAGCCTGGCTGGGGGTAGAAGAGATGACTAGTCTAGTGATGCCAATTTCTTCTGGGGAATAACTGGCGTTGCCGGGGAATCGAATTAGCAATGGATTCATTGGGAAGCGGGATTAGACCTTCTCCTCGATCCTGAAGTCGTGTAGTAATTGCTATTACTATTCTAGGCATGCATTTTTGGTAAACATTGATCATATGCATAAATCAATTCAAAGTAAATCAATGGACGTTTACGCAAACAAAACAGAAAAGGTAAAACAAAAGCATCTTTTTGGAAATGAAATTGTATTGATTTTGAAAGAGGGCCTGTAAACAGGCAATTTGTGTACAAGGAGACAAAAATCCTAGTAAGAGGAAATCGTCAAGAAAACAAAGAGAAAGCTATGCAGAAAAGGTCCTATTGATTTTAATTCCACTACTGTCATTATGTCTTCAAGCGTCTCATCTCCTGCTGTCGGATAGAAGTGATTGGCTTGTTCAGTCCCTTGAACTTGGTTGAAGCTGACTGAGAACGGGACATAGTCTTACGCTTTAATCCCTAATTTTTGCCTGGACCGCCTTTTCAGGTTTTCAGTCCATCAGGATACCCTTTTTTGCCCAAGCCGCCTTTTCAGGTTTTCGACTTGCCGGGTGTATGTTTTTATATGTTTATCCCTAATTGTTGCCCGAACCCTTTTGGTTCGCCGGGATGCCCCTACTTTTGCCTAGATACGTCGACTTAGCGGGTCTCTTTTATGCGTAGTATTTTTTTTAACTATGTCAGCGTTCACAGGATGCGGGAACTCTTTGCCATCCGTTGTAGCAAGCATCATGGCTCCACCAGAGAATACCTTCTTAACTACAAATGGCCCTTCGTATGTGGGAATCCATTTGCCCCTGGGATCACCTTGTGGTAGAATGATACGCTTGATCACCAAGTCGCCAATTTGATATACCTGTCTCTTGACCTTTTTGTTAAATGCCTGGATCATGCGCTTCTGATATATCTGCCTATGACAAACAACCGCGAGTCTCTTATTCAATCAAATTTATCTGATCGAGTCGAGTCTGAATCCGTTCCTCTTCATCTAAGCCCGCCTCTTTCATGATTCTTAGAGAGGGAATCTGAACTTCCACTGGTAAGATGGCTTCCATTCCATAAACTAAAGAGAACGGAGTTGCCCCTGTCGAAGTGCGCACTGAAGTGCGATAATCGTGGAGAGCGAATGGTAACATCTCATGCCAGTCTTTGTATGTTACTGCTATCTTTTGTATGAGCTTCTGGACATTGTTAGCAGCCTCCACGGTGCCGTTCCTCTTTGGCCGGTACGGATAAGAGTTATGGTGTTTTATTTTGAACTGCGTGTAGAGTTCAGTAATCATCTTGTTGTTCAAATTAGTACCATTGTCAGTGATAACTCTTTCAGGAGACAGCAGGTTTCTCAAATAGATATTTGATAGAATCCATCTTAGAAGTCGATAAAGTGGTATGATTCAACATATACTGTCTTAGTCGGCGAGCAGCCCAAGCCAAAGCACAGCAAGCTTTCTCGAGCTGTGAGTATCTTGTTTCACAGTCGGTACCTTTTGCTAAGGCAATATATGGCATGCCCTTTTCGACCAGACTCGTCATGTTTCCCCAAAACACACCTCATTGAATTTTCTAACACGGTCAAATACATGATGAGAGGTCTTTCTTCAACTGGTGGTATCAGAATTGGAGGTTCTCGGAGATACTTCTTGATTTTGTCAAAAGCTTCTTAGCATTCATCATTCCATACCATCTCTTGATTTTTTCTCAGTAATTTGAAGATGGGTTTGCAGATAGCAGTCAAGTGTGGAGTGAATCGGGCAATGTAATTCGAGTGCCCCAAGAAACCTCTGACTTCTTTCTTGTTTATTTCAGTACCCAGATTTACCATTTCAATTGATTCCTCATGCGGCTGTATAGTCTTGTCTTCTTGCAGTAGTCGGGCAAGTTCTCCAGGGACTTCACAATCTTCCTCGCTTCCATCCTCGGCTTGGTAGATCGGATTTTCAAAGTCATAATGAACAGTAGCAGAGTCATTACCAACAGGATCCAGAGTGGATATGGATCGGCAAATTGTTACGTGAGTGTGTGCAAGAAACATAGCTTGTTTGAAAAATGACAAGAAAGATAAATAGCGCAATATTTGAATGCAAAAAGTCCATTGATTTATTGAATATGAATATGCTTATGACAAACCCTTAAAATTAGCTATTATGCCCCGGGTATAGACACAATGCTTTTGAAATACTAAAATAGCAATAACAATTACTCCCGACTAAAGGAAATCGGGATAGTGTCTTCAGCCTTCCAATTATTGAGTCCGTCACCAATTGTTGGGTAGACCCAGCTATCCAGGTCGCAATCGCTGTCAGCATCCTCTATAGCATTAAGAGTTTTGTCATGATCAGGCAGAGGAGCAGTGATGACCTTAGGAGTCTCAGGCGGATCCAATTCAAATTCTCCGGCGTCGATCATATCCTGAATTTTATTCTTCAACGACCAACAATCGTTCGTATTATGCCCGGGGCTATCGGAGTGATACGCACACCTGGCGTCGGGATTATAACTAGGAGAAGTAGTGTTGGGTTTTGCAGGAGGATCTCTGAGGGTAATTAAATTTGCTTTTAGCATACCCTGCAGTGCTTGTGCTAAAGTCATATTGATCTTCGTAAACTGCCTTCTTCCCGGGTTAATGTGCCTCACAGGTTTCTTGTCTTTCTTTTTCTCGAGCAAGAGAGCCTTCAGTTCTTCCTGCCCCTTGGATAAGTTCAAGATCATCTCCTGGAGTTGAGCATTCTGAGCATGGAGATCTTTGACAGTTTGTTCGAGGTCCATTTTTCTGTTTGCATGAAAACCGTGAGAACATTGATCCCTTTAGAACACCTGTTATGCAATGTTATGCTATGCAATGTATGAAATGTTTTCAAGGACTTTTGGAATTTAACTTTGCATAAACTACCAAAAAAGGAAACATTGCTTTTTTCTTAATTTTTTTTTTTTTTTTTTAAGATTTTTTTTTTTTTTTTTTTTTTTTTTTTTTTTTTTTTTTTTACAAAATAGAGCAAAGTTAAATCCCTAAGTCCTCGAAATGGTTAGTTCAATGCCATAATGTTATGATGATGTTATGATGTTAAGTAAATAACAAGCACAAGCAAGTCACACAACCATCATTCCTAGGTTTTAAGGCTTGCATGAGTTCCATGGGTAAGTACCCTCCCCACTGAAGTTTGGTTGGTTCAACCTATCCTAGAATAGTAACCGGGTTCTAGAAGGATCTCAGATCATCGACCTTTCTTTAAGTCCACTTCAGTGCAACGCCAAGTGGTTGACCAAAGCTTCTCTAAAGTCCAATCTCAAAGAGTGTAGTATCGAGTCTCAACCAACCCCAGTCGGAACCGAAGTCAGTTATCTCACTACTTTCTAATGGCTAGGATGAGTCAATTAGGGTTCTAAAGGTCTGGTTAATGCTTTGATGACACCACGCGAATGCCAAATTTTTCCTCAAGTAAACATGAGGAACATCAGGACATCCAAAGTGTCACATTAACCGTAGCCATCATTTTAACCATTCCAGTATACGCCGGATAGTCGCGATGATCTATTGCTACTTACCTAAGGTACACTAGATCCGGGTGTAGGATCTTTCACTCAACAATACCCTTAAAAGAAGGAACAATTTAAAACATAAATGATTTTTAAGGTGACCTCTCTTTGTACTTCCCCAGCAGAGTCGCCAGTTCTGTCATACGGTGAACTGACTTTTTGTGTTTTTTTAATCGCAATGTCGCGGTTAGCAAGAGTCGCCACCGACTTTTCTTTTATCCAATAAGGAAAGGTGGAAAAGAACAGGAAAGACCTTAATTTAGATTCTTAGGTTCGGGAGGTACATTATACAAAGGGAAGGTGTTAGCACCCTTTGTATCCATGGTTATCCATGGGCTCTTAATTGCTCAATCATTTATGTTTTTCTAGTTTGAAAAAGTGGTTGAGAAATGTGTAGGAAATGTTTTGAAAAGGAGAATTTAACTTTGTAATGATTCTTGAATGAATGTATACAAAGTGGTTATCTCGTTTAGTTTTGAAAATACTTTAGAAAAATATAACTCGACAATGATTCTAGTGCGAATGTATGCCAAGTGGTGATTTCGTTTAGTTTTGAAAATAGTTTAGAAAAATATAACTCGGCAATGATTCTAGTGCGAATGTATGCCAAGTGGTGATTTTCTAATGGAGGTTTTGAAAGCTGTAGGGTGTGAAAAGTAGTTTTAAATTGTGAATAAGCAATTAAGAGTTATACCTATCCGAGGTCTTTCCGGGAATTTCCTATCCTTATGAGGGTAAAACTGTCCTTACTATTGAGAAGTAAGCAGTTTTATCCTTTGGATGTAGAAGGGTCATCGATTGGTCATTGAAGGCAACAATTGTGAGGATACCTTAGCATTCGAAGGGACGATCATCATTTAACCGTAGGCTACACGAAGGGTCATCGAGGGACAAAGGCAACATTCGAGGGACTATGATGATTTAACTGAAGGGTCTTTGCTAAGGGTATCCCCATATTCGCGGGACATGACCATAATACCGTAATCGTAGGGTAACAAAGAGAGGTCCAAGATCGCATATTAAAAGGCAAAGTTTTACAATTAATTAGATAGCCGTAGTCGATTAAATAATTAGGTCCATATTAAAATCAGTACATTAAGATCAATTAAGCCATTATGGTGGATCTTCGCCATGAAATTAATACGTTAAAATCAATTGAATAATTCAGGATGAATCTCCATAAGGGTATCCCGCACATAAAGTGGGATACCTAGCCGGCCGTTTCCTCGGGAACATGTAAACCTTTGCACAATTCAACACACGGGTTAGAGCATCAAAGTAAAGTACAATTGAAAATTGCACTACAACACGACAATCATAATCTCAGACCACATGATGCAGAATCATAATAACTCATGATTAGACAAACATAAGATAGAACAGCAAAAATGAAACAGCCACTGTCCCGTTCGCCCCTGCTTCGCCTAGCGAAGGCCTAGCGAGTACTCGCTACTGGCTCGCTTAGCGATGTGCTAGCGAGCGCTGCTGGTTTTTGAATATGATATCAGTACAATCTCAACCAATTTTATGCCTTATGGATCTTATTACTGCAATTATACGATTAATCATTTAAGGTATGCATGGTATATACTAAAGTTCACATGCCAAGCTTAAGGTATTTCATAAATCTAATCATAAAGTCATATGCAAATTAAGAATATAAAACAATGATAGCAATGTAAACCTGTTAGCAGCTGAGTTGTGACTTCGAATCGGCAAATTGGATTGAATTGGGCGGAGGTAGAACTTGGTGCCGCCGAGTTCCTTCCAGGTTTGCCTCCAATGAGTATCAGGGTTTGCTTGCTAGGGTTCTCCTTTCGTCCTTTTTTCGTTCCCTTTCGTTCCCCCTTTTCATTACTGAAGTGCTGGTATTTATAATGCTCTTTTTTGTGACCTAACGGGCTCAGAATGAAGCCCGAAATTTTCTGTTGTCTGTCAGCTTCGCTAGGCGAGCGTGTAGCGAACGTGTAGCGAACGTTCGCTAGGCGAGCGTGTAGCGAACGTGTAGCGAACGTTCGCTAGGCGAGCGTGTAGCGAACGTGTAGCGAACAGGCCAGTTTGGGCCATTTTCTGGATTGGGCCATTCGTGAGCTGGGCCTTCGTTCCTTTGAGATCAGTGTCATAAAAATGAGTCGGAGTGCCCTGAAAAAATGTCTTGAAATATTAATGGGCAAATTTTGGGGTATGACAGGAGCCCTTTTTGTGTGCATATGTATTTGGTACAAAATGATGTTTACAAACAAATAGAATGGGGGGATGAGAAAAGAATCCATTAATTATATTTTTGTGTTTGGCAAGACCTTCGGTCTCGTGCCTACGTACCAACATAAAAATGAGGGATCAAAACCTCGTAGTTCGTGATACAAATTTCAAAGTGGATGCATTGCTTTTAACAAAATAAATAAATTTGGAAGGCACAAAGACCTAAAACTGGTTTGAATGAGTTAGTTCTTTTTTGGCTTTTTTGAAAGTTGAAGTCAAGTATAATTAAGTTTATTTACAAGTTTGATTTAAGAAAGAAAAGTTTGAAAATGCAATGGCATAAGGCCAAAGTTTCTATCTTTTTGCAAAATGGTCAAAGTTTAGAACAAAATAAGTTCAATCAAAGAAGATTTTGAAAAGGGAGGGAGAGATTTTGAAATCAAATAAATGGGGAGAAGATGAAGAGACTAATCCTATGAACAAAATTAAAAGTTAAGAGTTGAAAAGATCTGACCAAATGGATAGCAATCCAATAGACAAGAATGTCAATAGAAACCCATAATTCCCTTGGACATTTAGAATCAAGCAACACACAAATGCACAATTATATTATCTTGAAGAGCAAAGGCATCAAATAAAGATAGCCACATCCAAGCTTTAGCCACTCTATGATCTTCTTTCAAAATTAGCCCATGTAGCAGATGAATTCCACAAGTCACAGGTTCAAAATAACAGCTTCACAATGATCATGTTGCAGATGAACTCAGAAGGATCTTGAATGATGTATCAAATGAAGTTTCAAATTGCAAGTACTTGGTTTCTTAATAAGTTGGCATTGGTCAAGTCCTTTAGCATAGGAATGTTGCCTAAGTTCTAAGTCCATTTGTCCAAGATCAAGCCAACAGTCCACACAAAAGTTTTTTAGGATTTTTGTTGTTATTATGTACATTAATGGTCAAAGACCACACAAACAAGCAAAGTATATACAAACAAGATATATCACACAATATGGTCCAAGTGGACAAAGGGAAAATTGCATTAACATAAACAATTAGAATGATATGAACAATGGAAAATGAATAAAGGCTAGAATCATATAACATTAAAGTAAATGGCTTAAAATTAAAAGTTAGTTGTTAATGAGTTAGAAGTTAGTTTTGTTTGCTTTTGCTTTTAATTTTTTAGACATTCTTTGGAGAACACTCAACCCACTTATCACAAGCATGGATCCTTGAGCCAAGACATCTTCCAAAGGAAGGAAAAAAGGCCAAATTTCCACATAATACCATGAAAGGGGGGAGACTTACAATCTCACTAACTAGAATGCTATGCCTTTTTGTGTCACAAATTTAGCGATATGTTAAGCAATCGTAATTTGACTTATATAGAAGTCACAACTATTTGAGGTCGGGCAATAGAATTTTGGTGTTAATGCATGTTAGAGATATAGTATAATTGACTATGCTCATGAAACATACCACACACAAAAAATGCAAAAGAAGTGGCCCAATCTCATCCATACTCATGTTAATTTTTCAATCAACTAGCTTTAGGAATTTGAGATATCATAGGCCAAATGAGATGGATGCATAAAGAAGGGGAATGAGATGAAGAGGGAGGGGAATGGATCAAAACTCAAATTGATTAAAGGAGGACTTTTATCAAATTAATATCATCCATTCATTTTGGGAGATGGAATGTACATTCCATCAATCTCCTAAATCCAATGATATTAATTTGAAAAAGTCAAATCAGCCTTGACCAAGGCCCAACAATAAGAGTCAAACTCAAACAAGTCATCACAATTGGTCAACAAAATTATTTAGCATTTATTCAAATTAAAAATACTAAAATAATGCATTTAAATTAAATATGGTTTGTCAAATTCCTAAAACCTCATTAAAACACAAAATAAATGGCCATGAGATTTATCATAGGTCAAACAAGGTCAAAGGACGTTGGAGAAAAAAATTTAGAATTTTTAAAGACTTGAAAGTATTTTTAAACAATTAAAAACAAATGCAAAATCAATTAAATCATGAAAAATATTAATAATGATCCAAAAAATAATTTTAATTCAGATTATGAAAGAGGACATTATTTGAAATTTTTTGGTGAAACTCTCATATTTTTTGGATCAATATTAAAATTAATATGAATTAATGAAAATCAAAGGAATAAAAATTAAAATCAAAAAATTAAAAAAACGTGGACCACTTGATCTCTCTCATTACTTGAGGTGGTAGATCAAGTGGTCCTCAGCGCGCTTTCCATCGTGGACTTAAGTCAATACGCCATAGGAATGGTAATCAGAACCAACGCGTGAGATTAGATCATTTTAAATGGATCCTATGGTTGGAGACGTGCCAACACACGGCCGGAGCTGTAGCTCCGGTCTTTTTCTCCGGTGGACCTCACCGGACTGGTCCACCTTCAACCATCACCAAAATAAAAAAGGAGGACATGATCTGAAAGGTGGACCTCACCGGACTGGTCCATCTTCAACCATCACTCGTTCATAATCATTAATCAAACCCTTGATCCAACGTCAAGCGGTCCCTTTCCAAATCGTAATCAAACCCTTGATCTAATGTCAAGCAGTCTTTTTTTCATCAAACTCAATAAGCAAACTCTTGATCCAACGTCAAGCGGTATTTTTCCAAATCAAATTCAAAAAACACAATAAATGGCGATTAGGATTGTATGCCACGAGCCTTAAGTGGTAAAAAAGGGATGAGACTGGAGCTTTCCTACATTCATTCTGAATGCTTCAAACACAAGACGTTTGGCTTGGTAGTTCGAGGTGTTCACCTTTATCCATAGTCTTTAGTGCAATCCGAAATCAATAACACTTTCTCAAAACCTAAAAACAATTCAACTCATTCAAACCTTTTCTTTGAGCCTTAGGATGACACAATCGAAAACTCTTCTTCAAGGTAATAAAATCAACAAAACACACAAATATTTTAAAACCGCGAACTACGGGGCTCTGATTTGTCACTTCAACAAGTGGGCATACGTAGGCACAAGGACCCAATCCTTGGCGAGCACACTAATTTAAAGTCCACCTCCACTCCACAAACCTTTGGCAAGCAAACATTCAATAACAACATCCACGTAAGCGCAAACATCCTAGATGGTTCCCATGGAGTACCATGGATGTGAGGGGTGTTAATACCTTCCCCTTGCATAACCGACTTCCGAACCTGTTCGTGGTTGCGATGACCATTCTTTGGGGTGTTCTCGATATTTTCCCTTTCCTTTGGAATAAATAAAAACCGATGGCGACTTTGTATTTTTCACGTAGCGACAGTTGGCGACTCTGCTGGGGACTCCTCCCTAAGCAAGTTAAGCCTAATTTAGGTTGCTTCCTACATGTGTGTATGTTTATCCTATTGATCACTTGTTTTATTTATTGTCTTTCGCATTAAATTTTGTAATCTAACATGTGGTTCCATGATTCTATGATACCAAATAGATGGCACTCCAATTGCAAGAAACCTTGTGGGAAAGACTCTCTACCCGAGTCTATAGTGGAAACTTGAGATAGGAGAGGTTGAGTAGTATGCGCCACCGAGAAGCTTTTCTCGTAAGGGTCGATACGAGAACCTCGCTTAGAGTAGATTCTTTTAGAGACGTTGACGACTGTCAAGCTTTTGGCGTAAGCGATCAATGTATTCATTAGGATCAATGACTCTAAGGACCTTTGAAGGACATTGAACCTTTGGCCTATTAAGATTGATGGTCGCATAGTACGGGTCCCCGAGAATCTTTTCTCACGAGGGTCGGTACGAAGATCTCACTCGAAGTAGATTTTCTTGATGGAGTTGTCGACCGACAAGCTTTTGTCATAAGCGGCAAATAGTCAAGGAGTTTCGTGACTTTGAGACCCTTGTCTAGAACCCGATGTTGATGGTCGCGTAGTGAGGGTCCCCGAGAAGCTTTTCTCGTGTGGGTCAGTACGAAGATCTCACCCAGAAGAGGCTCATTTGAGGGAGTAGACGACCGACAAGCTTTTGTTGTAAGCGTCAAACATCCAAAGGAATCGACGACTCTGGGGTCCCTGTAACATCCCAATTTTGAACCTAATATCCCTCATGCCATTCTCATCATATGCATTAGCATTGGGATCACACCTTGGCATCCTCCTTACCCCTCATTCATTGGGTTTGCATTGGGAGAGATCACCAAGCACAATTTGATTGTATCATACATTGTTTTTATCATTCTACTAACCAAAATACCAAAAATATGTCTTTGTATAGATTAACTCTTTTATAGGTAGTGTGCATGCTCACATATGCTCTATCAAGCTCACATCTAGGGTTTGGGACCCTCAATGCAAGGAGCTCAATCAATAAATGGTTTACTATGGATTTAAGTATCATATATAGATCCCCATGTTCTTCACATATTATTTTGATCAAGAAATCATCAAGAGTTTAGATTTGGTCTGTCGGGAAACCCTAATTCATCTGGGTATCTTGTGTGACTTCTTCAACAAGTTTCTTCACCAATTGATCAAATATTTCAAGGGATAATTCACCATACATCATATTATGCATATATGATCATCCATGAGTCCCAAAAGTTAAGAGAGTATCAAGCTAGCAAGTTGGTTCATGGTGGTTGACCAGAGGAATTCAACTAGTCAAAATTGGGGTTCCCTAGACCCTATCTCCTGCAATTTTTGTCATATGAAAATAATTTCAAGATAAAAGTTACTCTAAATTACATTCCAAACAACTTTCTTGTTAAGGGAAAGATATAGTTTTGCTTGGAAAGTCATTTTATATGGTGAAAGATTATAGGTCATTTTGTCTAAACCCTAGTTTGGAGGTCAACTTCCCAAGATCATAACTTGCTCAATTTTTATGAGATGAAATCCATTCAAATTTAATTATCAAATTAAATATGTCTACTTCATCTTTTATTTTTGGAGGAAGTGCAAATTCAACATGAAAATGCATTTCCCAAGAGGAAACATTATAGGTCATTTTGGGCCAATACCATTGAACAAGTGATTTTCCTCAACTTCTAAAATGCATAACTCCTTCATTATAAATCCAAATGAGGTCAAAATTTTGACCAAATTGAAGGGATATGAAATAGCCACAACTTTGATGAAGAAACGTTTCTCATTTGAGGTCCATAGAGAAAGTTATTCAATATGGTAAAAGTGAACATATGGCTTGGTACTTAGAATTGTTTTTGATATGTTTGATTTTCCAAACTTCCACCTCAAAATTCATCATGATACAAGCTTCAAATGAAAAAGTTTCCAACATGAAACTTGTTCCTCTTGATCTAAAATTTCCAAAAAGTCTAAATTCATCTCATTTGGACTAAGTATGAATGACTTGCGCATGGCTTAAAGTTGAAGGACCATTTGGAAGATTTCAAGTTCCATTTTCCATACACGAATGCATGGCTTGACAACATGATTTCAACATTGCTTACATTCAATTTTGGACCTAAATGCATCATCTCAAATGCATCCATGCAAGGGTGAATTGCTATTTTTGGAATTTTGGAATGAAGGGTGTGAAACCAATTGCATTGCCTATAAATGAAACCCTTCATGCTCAGAATTAAGGACTCATGTGCCAACTTTGATTCAGCAACCCTAAACCATCACCATTAAAGGATAAGCTTGAAGATTTTCTTTAAAAATCGAGTTTGAATCTCCCACTATTTTTGAGATTGAAACTCCAAGAGTCCATCCCTTTCCTTGATCCATTTCTACTCCATCAAGCATCTGAAGCAAGGCCAAGCATAATTGAGAGCAAGATCGTGTCAATCTGAAGCTACATTGAAGGTGATTTTCCAGATTTTTCCACTCTTTGATTCTCTTTTATTTCTCCACTATTCTTGTTGATTTTTGGTTGTCTGAAGTCCTATCAATGTAGGCAACAAGATTGAGTTGCTTAGAGGTCAAACCGAAGCAACTCAGATCATGATCCTCAAAATTCAACTTCCTGTAACGTCCTATATACTTGGAGTTAGACAAAATTGAGGCCAGATTCGAGCTCCTGAGCATTTTTTCTTTAAATCCATGTCTTGTTTTTTCATTTTGGTGATGGTTGAAGGTGAACCAGTCCGGTGAGGTCCACCGGAGAAGAAGATCAGAGCTCTGGCTCCGGCGATATGTTGGCACACTTCTGAACCACATGATCCATTTAATTTGTTTTAATCTCACGCGTCCATTGTAATTACCATGCCTGCTGCGCTGTTGACTCAAGACCACATGGAACACGCGCTTGGGACCATCTGATCTGCCACCTCAATTAATGAGAGAGATCAGATGGTCCACGTATTTTTTATTTTCTGATTTTTCATTTTAATTGCTTTATTTTTATTAATTCATATTAATTTTAATATTGATCCAAAAAATATGGGACTTTCCCCAAAAAAATTCAAATATTTTTCTCTTTCATTTTCTGAATTAAAATTAATTTTTAGATCAATATTAATATTTTTCATGATTTAATTGTTTTTGTGCATAGTTTTAATCGTTTAAAAATACTTTTAAATCTCCAAAAATAATGAAATTTTTTCTCCAAGGTCCTTTGACCTTGTTTGATCCATGATAAATCTCTTAGCCATTTATTTGGTATTTTGAAGAGATTTTAGGTTTTTGATCACCCTAATTTGATTTAATGCATTATTTTATTGATGTTTAATTGTTTAATTATGAATAAATTGTGTTGAGCTATTTTTATTGACTTGTGAAGTTTGACTATTGTGTTTGGGTCTTGGTCAAGGTTGATTTGACTTTTGTTGGATTAAAATCATTGGATTTAAGGGATTGATGAAATGTACATTTCATCTCTCAAAAATGAATGAATGATTTTAATTTGATAAAAGTCCTCCCATGACCAATTTGTGTTTGTCTCATTCCCCCTCCCTCTTCATCTTCAATCCCTTTCTATCCCATCCATTCCATTGTCCTATGATATCTCTATGTCCTAAGGTTAATTGGTTGATAAACCAATACAAGTATGAATGAGATTAGGTCCACCCTTTTGCCATTTTCTTTTAAGTGTGGTATGTTTTAGGAGTATGGTTCATTATACCATATCTCTAACATGCATTAACACTAAAATTTCTATTGTCCGACCTCAGATAGTTGTGACTTCTACATAAGTCCAATTACGATTGCTTAACATAGCGCTAAATTTTGACCTAAAAGCATAGCATTCTAGTAAGTGAGATTGTAAGTCTCCCCCCTTTCATGGTATTGTGTGGAAACTTGGCATTTTTTCCTTCCTTTGGAAGATGTCTTGGTTCAAGGATCCATGCTTGTGAATAGAGAGTTGAGTGTTCTCCAAAGAATGACTTTAAACAATTGAAAAGCAAAAGCAATACTAACATCTAATCAACTAACATTTGGACTAACTTTTAAATTCAAGTCATTTACCTTATGCACTTTAAATTCAAGCCAGTTTACCATTTGCCATTATTCATTATCATTTAACTTGTTTATTTTAATGCCATTTTCACTTTGCTCACTTTAGCCATATATTGTGAATATATTGTGATTGTATATACTTGTTTGTGTATTTTGTTTGTGTTTGTGGTCTTAGGACCTTAATATACATAATAACAACAAAAACCCCTAAAAAATGTTTGTGTGGACTGTTGGATCTGATCTGAGACTTGGACTTAGAATTAGGCAACATTCCCTATGCAAAAGGACTTGGCCAATGCCAACTTTTCTAAAGCTAAGTCATTGTGAATTGAACTTTCATCTGATGCAAGTATTGAGATCCATTTGAGTTCCTATGCTACATGGTCTTGATGCAAATGTTACTTTGAACCTGTGTCTAATGCCTCATTCTGAGCCATTCAAGGAGTATGTCATTTGATACATGGGAGCTTAAGAAGAAGACTATGAAGTTGCTAGCTTGGATGTGGCTATCTTTATTTGATGCCTTTGCTCTTCATCTTGCTATTTTTGTATTAATATTTCTTGATTCTAAAGTCCAAAGGGAAAATTAGATTTCTATATGACATTCTTGTCTATTGGATTGCATCCCATTGGTCATATATTTTCAACTCTTAACTTTTAAATTTTTGCTTAGGATTAGTCTCTTCATCTCCTCCCACTTCTTAAATTTCAAATCTCTCCCCTCTTTTCAAAGTCTTCTTTGCTTGTGATTTATAAACTTAGACTCCTTTGCAAATTAGAAACTTTGGCCTTAAGCCATTGCATTTTCAAACTCTTTTTCTTAATCAAACTTGTAAATGAATCTAATCATATTGACTTAAAATTTCAAAAAACAAAAAGAACTAACACTCATTCAAGCTCTTTTAGGCCTTTTGTGCCTCTTTCAAACTTAAATTTTTGTTAAAAGCAATTCACTCACTTTTAAATTGATACCACAAACTACGAGGTTTTAATCCCTCATTTTATGTTGGTACGTAGGCACAAGTCCGAAGGTCTTGTCAAACACAAAAATATAATTAATGAATTCTTTTCTCATCCCTCCATTCTATTTATTGCAAACATATTTTATGCCAAAACACATACACACATAAAAAAAAGGCTCCCTAGGAGTACCTAGGACGCTTTGGGTGTTAACACCTTCCGTCTATGTAACCAACCCCCTTACTTGTAATCTCTGGCATTTTATTAGTTTTGGTTTGAAAACTTCTTATCTTTGGGTTTTGTTCATACTTTTCCCTTTTCCTTTGGAAACAATTAAAGCGCGATGGAGACTCTGGTTTTATTGACGTTAAGTTTATCCATAGCTTAATGGTCATGAATTTACCGCTACAGTCCCTATCTAACCCTAGACTACGACCAGTGAGATCTATATTATGGAAAGCAATCAGTGTTATCCTCCATCCGTATCTTGAGCCTGTGATACTAAACCTGCTAGCATGTTCGACTTGTGAAAGTCGTGCTTATGAACCAAATCACTCATGCATTCATACACTCATGCATCATGCGCATAAACAATAAAAGCAAAGCTCTTAGTATCTGATGTTTATTGCAGGAAACTACGAAGACTTTTGCAAAGCAAACATGAATCTTCTTCTCAAAAAAAGCACATTCTCCTTCACGTACAAGGAACCCCTTTTGGATAGCTTGAAATCCATGAGCTTCAAGGTAGCCCCTGTCGAATACAAGTGCTATGCAACCTATGGGAATATTCTGGACTTGGTGAACGAGAGTGTGGCCTACGTGGCCCTCACTGCCTTGGCTCAGTACTATGACATTCTGATACGCTGCTTCACCTTCCCTGACTTCCAGATGGTTCCCACGTTGGAAGAGTTTGAAAGGATTCTGAACCGCTCTATCAAGGATCATAATCCGTTCCCCAAGATCGAAGAAGACTTCGCCATGCCCAAGCTAGCATCCGTGTTAGGGATTGACGTAGGTGAGTTGGCATCCGGTTGGGCTCCAAAAGGGGCTGACAAGGGATTCACCAGAAAATTCTTGGAAGGTCATGCATGGATGTTTTCCAAAGAAAAGAAGTGGGAATCTTGCATAGTAGTCTTAGCATTGTTGATCTATGGGATCATCCTATTCCCAAACATCGACAACTTCATAGATCATGCTGTAGTGGACATTTTCTTATCCGGCAACCCAATGCCATTCCTCTTGGCCGACTTCTATCATACTTTCCACACTCGCCATGAGAAGAAATGTGGAACTTTCCTATGTTGTGCTCCACTGTTGCACATATGGATGAAGACTCATGTGTCGATATCCGGTCCTTTTGTATCTAAAGATCTCCCTTGGTGCCAGAAGTTTGTGTCACTCTCTTCCAATACTATTCAGTGGTACAAGAGGGAATGGGAAACCCAAAACATCATTCTCAGATGTGGAGGATTTCCGGATGTACCCTTGGTAGGCACACATGGGTGTATCAACTACAATCTTGTATTGTGCATGAGGCAGTTTGGACATGCGATGATGGTCCTCCTAAAGATGAAGACTTGGCCCCTTTTGTCATCAACAATGTTGATCCACTTAATCTTGTGGTGAGGAAAGTAAGGCAGGCTTGGAACAAGATTGTCAGAAGTGGTCCTGAACTTGGCAAGAAGAATTTCATCGCTAGAAAGCCATATGTGTAGTGGGCAAAAGAAAGAGCCCGAATAGTCAAGATGCCCTTCTACTGCGAGTCCTCATCCCTCCCTCAAGTACATGAACCTGAGCCCATCTTACAAGAGGATGTTGAAAAACTCGCCAGTAAGATAAATGAACTTGAACTGGAAAACACATGCTTGCGACTCCAACTCATCAAGGAGAAGCAAAGGGGTGATAATCTATAAGACTGAGGCAAAGAGGTGAAGATCTTGTACGAAACCAGCAAGATAAGGGCAAGGGAGGAAAGAGGTAAGAAAGGGTGGGTCGGTGGTGCTCTCCAGGGAGCAAATTCAGAACTTGATGGACGAAACAACAAACTGGACCGAGCTTGGCGGGTTGTTCGAGACTTGGAAAGAACTCTGGAGCTTACCAACATGGATAAGAAGAGTGCCAAGGAAGATTACGAAGCTCAGATCAGCGAACTGAGAAAGACCATCAAAGAATACCAAGATCACACTTCTCGCGAGAAGCTGGAAAAAGAAAGGATACACCGAGCCTACCTTCACGAAAATTTCCAGTTAGAAAGGGCTCATGAAAAGATCTGAAGCATGAAAAATGGAATCATTGATGAGGAATATCAAGATATGAGGAACAACTACCTATACTGGGAGGATGCTTACCAAAGAACCAAAGGAGCTATATCCGAAAGGGATGCCATCATTGGAAACCTGCAAGGGCTATACAACGAATGGAGAGACAAGCATGCTAACATGGCAATTCTGACCAACTACACCCTTCAAGACTTCCCTGATAGGCTGAAGGAGGCCAAACAGATCATGTGTCCTGATAACACTCCTCACCAAGTTTACAACTTTGTGAAGTTCTGCAAGAAGATCATGGTCGAGCTGATCACAGACATCAAGGCTTTCCGTAATGCTCAAGGGGTTACCTTTCAAGTCAATTTGTAGTATGTTTATGATCTAATACAAAGAAGGTTGTGTCTTTGAATTTCTTGTACCTGTTATGAAAAAATATATATGAATGAACAAATGAGGTTTTGTGATTCCACCTTGTGTGTGTCATTATTTTTTATTGCAATGCTAACTGTCTAAATTGTTTCTCGCATTAAATAACACGACAACTAAGAGCTTTGCCAAGAAAATAATATTAAAACCAAAATATGCATCATTCTACATGACACAAAAGCAAAACAAGGAACTTACCACTTGACCTTTTTCTCATCCAAAAACAACAAGATGACTTCCCAACAATGGTACAACACCTAAAGCAAGCAGAAATCACTCACGGACCAGCTCAAACAAAACCAGAGTGCTCTGAGGGGAGAGATGTTTGGTATGTATGCCCAAATGGGGCGGCTAATGGAGACCCTTCAGGCTGTGGCCAAGGGCCAGGAAGTCATTGCTAGGAGTCATGAGGAACTACGTCTCGCCAATCAGAGGTATGCCACTACTACCAATCCTGTGCAGCCATTTGGCAACCCTCATGTCCAGATCCCTGTGGGTCTTCTAGGAGGTGCACCTCCACTTGGAGGAGGAGGCCCGACCAATCAGAACCCAATTGTTCCTCCCAGCTTTGAAATGGACGATCAGAATGACGCCTTCTACAATCCCAGGGAAGAATCGGTCTATGATGCTTTCAGACCGACCAGTGCTGAAATCGATAGAAAGTTCCGTGTCATGGAGGAGAAAATGAAAGCCATGGAGGGAACCAGTGCTTTTGGACTGAATGCTGTTGAGATGTGCCTGGTGATAGGCGTTCAGATACCCTCTAAATTAAAGGTGTCTAGCTTTGAAAAATACGAGGGGGTCAGCTGCCCCAGAATGCACATCCGAGCATACTGCAGGAAGATGGCTGCATACTCTAGCGATGAGAAACTACTCATGCACTTCTTCCAAGACAGCCTAAGTGGGGCTTCTTTGGAGTGGTACGTGCAGCTGGAGAGTACGACCATCCGGACTTGGAAAGACCTAGTTGAGGCATTCCATAAACATTACCAGTATAATACGGATATGGCTCCAAATCGGACCTAGCTCCAGAGCTTAGTGCAGAAGTCAGATGAATCTTTCAAGGAATATACCCAGCGCTGGAGGGAGCTGGCAGCCAAGGTTCAACCCCCACTCTTGGAAAAAGAATTGATTGATATGTTCATGGGAACACTCCAAGGTCCCTATTATGAGAGGATGGTAGGGAGTACGTTGGTTGGATTCTCTAACTTGGTAGTTGCTGGCAAAAGAATCGAGAGAGGTATGAAAAGTGGGAAGATTCCAAGTGATGTTGGCTCGTCTAATGGGGCAAAGAAACCGTATGTCGGTTTTGTCAAGAAGAAAGAGGGAGAGACCAATAACATGTCGGTGGCTAGAGGCAGAGGCAGGGCACATCGGGCACCCTATCAATAGCTGGCTGCTGTAGCACCTGACCCATACCAGCAGGTGGCTGCCATGGCACCTAATCCTTATCAACAACCCTTTTCCATACCTACGGGTCAGAGTGTGGGTCAGCAGCCAAATCAGTACCAACAACAGTATGCTCCTCCACAACAACAATATTACCAACCAGGACAATAGAGGCAAAGGAGGCCAGAGAGGAAATTTGATCCCATCCCTACCACATATGCTCGCTTGCTCCCATACTTGCTAAAAGGGTCGTTGGTACAGTTAAGGGAGTTGAAACCTCCAACTATGATTCCTCCTGGGTATGATGCTAATGCTCATTGCGAATTCCAATTGGGAGCATCCGACCATACAATTGAGAATTGCAAGGCCCTCAAGCATAAAATACAAGACTTAATTGATGCTAAAGCCATTACATTCGCGCCAAATGGTCCCAACACCAATAACAATCCTATTCTGCCACATGTCGGTCCCTCTGTGAGTGTGATTGAGGAAGAAAAGAAGGTGAATCGCTGTGTAGAGGAGATAAGAACTTTGTTGGCTGTTGCCAAGGAGCAACTATTGATGAATGAAGTACACCATGGGTGTGATGCAGAATGTGAAGACTTTTTTATGAATCCCCAAGGTTGTGAAAAGTTGAAATTCGGTATTCAAAAGTTGATCGATCAGTGAGTGATGATAGTAGAACAGATGTCTGCTGCTAATGAGGTAGCCATGCTCGAAATTCCGTATGACCCCATACGAGTACCTATCGAGATCCCTTACAATCTGATTCCAGTGTCTACTACAGCATACCGATTACACCACTTGTGATTACGGTCCCTGCACCGTTTGCTTTTGATAACACAAAGGCGGTGTCATGGAACTATGACTCGAAGGTATATATGTATGGGCAAGAGGTGAAGGAAGAGTCGATCAAGCCTGAAGAAGCTAGTATGAATATCACTAGAGTCGGGGGAATAACCCGCAGTGGTAGAGTATTTGCACCAGTACCTCCCGCAGACAATGGTAATCAAGGATCTTCAAGCAGAAACCCTGGCAAACAAGTGGTGAATGATGATGGACGAGGGCAGAATACGGCCCAAAGAGCAAATCCTAATGATGAAATGGAGGAATTTCTCCACCTTATCAAGAAAAGTGACTACAAAGTGGTTGATCAACTCAATCAAACACCGTCGAAGATATCCATGGTTGCACTTTTGATGAGTTCAGAAGCGCACCGAGAATCTCTGATGAAGTTCTTAAGGGCCGCACATGTCCCTCAAGAAATATCAGTGAATTAGTTTGAAGCTGTGGTGGCCAATATTCTGCGAGCAGTTTCCTGAGTTTCAACAATGACGAATTTCCGCCTGAAGGTAGAAACCATAATAAAGCACTCCACATTTCGATCAAGTGTGTGGACACAGTCTTATCCAGGGTATTAGTGGATATCGGGTCTTCATTAAATGTTGTACCTAAGAAATCGCTTTCCAAGCTGACCATTGAAGGATTGGTGATGAAACCCAGCTCGCTCATCGTAAGAGCATTTGATCGATCAAGGCGAACAATGATAGGAGTAGTTGATATCCCCGTGAAGATAGGGCCTCACATATTCTTCATCACCTTCTACGTGATGGACATTTACCCCCGCCTACAGTTGTCTCCTGGGACGCCTAGGGATACATTCAGCTGGTGCCGTAACCTCAACCCTCCATCAGAGGTTGAAGTTCATGATTGGAAGCAAACTGGTAGTGGTGGAAGGAGAAGAAGACATAGTAGTGAGCCACTTGGCATCGTTCAGGTATGTCGAGGTTGGAGGAGAGATTCATGAGACTCCTTTCCAAGCCTTCGAAGTAGTGAACATGGAAATGACACCACCGGTGAAAGCTGCTCCAGGCACGAAACTCTCTATGACTTCATGGAAGGGCGCGAAAACCATAATACAGGCTGGACACCCCACAGACTGGGGCAGAGTGCTTGATTTTCCAGTAAACAAGGACAGATCTGGGTTGGGATTCCACTCTCGCGAAATGGCCCAGAAGCCGAGTGCTGCTAGTACGAACAAAGGGCCGATTCCCGCGATACCAGATACTTTTACCAGTGCGGGACATCTCAGAGATAACTCAATCTGTGTGACATAAGAGGAAAGTCGTCTACCAGAGGAAGCATGCTTCGTGTACCAGAAGGCCAAAGAAAAAACAATTAACAACTGGACTTCCGTGGATATACCGGAGGTTACCTTCATTGAAGAGTAATTTTCCTTGTTTTGCTTTGAAAGCTTTGCACCCTGCCCGAGGCATAGAGTAAACTTGTAGGGCCCCCCATACTTTCAAAAATGAATAAAACAAACATCTTTGCATTCAATTTGTGCTCCCTGTCATTCATTTATTTTATTTGTCAAAAAAAAAATATATGGAAATGTTTTTCATTTATCATCTTTTCCACCCCACCGTCCTAAAATAAAGCATGAATTATGCAGATCCACGTCGAGTTCCATTGATAATCAAATTGCTATAGCCCAATATGGCTTCGATAATCCAATTTACCAAGCTGATGAAGACAGTGAGGAGGATTGTGAACTCCCTAAAGAGTTGTCCAGGCTCTTACAGCAGGAATCAAGAATCATCCAACCGCACTAAGAGGCAGTGGAGATTGTGAACCTCGGGTCAGAGGAGGAAAAGAAAGAAGTCAAGATAGGCGCAACCCTGAATGACGAGGTGAAAAGAAAGTTGATTGAACTCTTGCGAGAGTATATGGATGTATTCGTATGGTCTTATCAAGATATGCCAGGACTAGATATAGATATTGTGGTGCATCGATTACCTCTCAAAGAAGAATGCTCTCCGGTAAAGCAGAAATTGAGAAGGACTCGTTCCGACATGGCCATCAAGATTAAAGAAGAAATCCAAAAGCAATTGGATGCAGGTTTTCTTACAATGGCAAATTATCCTCAGTGGGTAGCAAACATCGTACATGTGCCAAAGAAAGACGGTAAAGTACGCATGTGTGTTGATTACCGAGACTTGAATAGGGCAAGCCCTAAAGATGATTTCCCTCTACCTCACATTGATGTGTTGATGGACAATACAACCCAATTCTTGGTATTTTCCTTCATGGATGGTTTCTCTGGATACAATCAAATAAAAATGGTGCCCGAAGACATGGAGAAAACCACATTCATCACCCCTTGGGGAACTTTCTACTACAAGGTGGTTTCGTTCGGCTTGAAGAATGCCGGTGCGACATATCAACATGAGATGGTTACTCTCTTTCATGATATGATTATAAAGAGATTGAAGTATATGTTCACGATATGATCGCGAAATCCCAAACTGAGGAAGAGCATGTGGTCCATATCGAGAAATTCTTTGCACGGTTAAGGAAGTACAGGCTCAAGCTAAATCCCAATAAGTGCATATTTGGGGTAAGATCTGGCAAGTTGCTAGGTTTTATCGTGAGCCAACGAGGAATTGAAGTCGATCCCGACAAAGTCAAAGCAATACAGAACATGCCAGCACCGAGAAATGAGAAGGAGGTTCGTGGATTCCTGGGGCGATTGGACTACATAACTAGATTAATATCTCACCTCACGGCCACATGCAAGCCGATATTCAAATTACTCTGCAAAGATGAAGCAATCGAGTGGAATGATAAATGCCAAAATGCATTTGAGAAGATAAAAGAATACTTACAAGAACCATCAATCTTGATGCCACCGGTGCCAGGCAGACCTCTTATCATGTACCTCACAGTTCTTGAGGGATCTATGGGGTGTGTTCTCGGCCAACATGACGAGATAGGTAGAAAAGAGCACGCGGTCTACTACCTGAGTAAAAAGTTCACAGTCTGCGAAAGCAGATACTAATTACTCGAGAAGACATGCTATGCATTGGCCTGGGTCGCCAAACGCTTGAGACAATATATGATGACGCATACGACTCTCTTGATTTCCAAAATGGACCCTATCATGTACATATTCGATAAGCCTGCCCTCACAGGAAAAGTTGCTCGGTGGCAGATGGCACTAACAAAGTATGACATCCAATACGTCACGCAAAAGCCATCAAAGGTAGTGTGTTGTCGGACTACCTGGATCATCAACCCGTGGAGGACTATCATCCCATGCGCTTTGACTTCCCAGACAAAGATATCATGTTTGTTAGAGATTTAGGTGTTCTAGAACCAGAGAGGGCACCCGAACCAGGATCGCGATGGACAGTCGTGTTCGATGGAGCCTCCAATGCTCAAGGAAATGGAATAGGGGAAATCATCACCTCCCCAATCGGATTTCATCTCCCTTTCACTGCAAGATTATGTTTCAATTGCACCAACAATATGGTGGAGTACGAAGCATGCATCTTTGGTTTAGAAGCGGCTATTGACTTAAAGATAAAAATCTTAGAAGCTTATGGAGATTCCATGTTGGTAATCATCAAAATGATAGGACATTAGGAAGTTCGTGATCCCAAGTTGATCCTCTACAAAGAACACGTCTCAAAGCTAATCTCGTACTTTGACAAAGTTACATTCCACCATATTCCCAGAGCGGAAAATCAATTGGTAGATGCTTTGGCCACCTTGGCTTCTATGTTTAATATCAAATGGAAGAATGAAGCACCTTCTTTCCAACTTGACTACTTGGATAAGCCAGCGTACTGTTTAACGGCTGAAGAGGAATCAGGCAGTCACCCCTGGTCCCACGATATCAAAAAGTATCTAGAAAAGCAAGAGTATCCAGAGGATGCATCCATTACGGACAAGAAGTACCTTCGAAAGCTCTCAGCTAAGTTCTTCTTAAGCGGAGATGTGTTGTACAAGATAAATTACGACTCGGTCCTGCTCATATGCATGGATAGACACGAAGCAGACTGAATCATAATGGAAATACACGAAGGATCCTTCGGGACGCACGCCAGTGGGCATACAATAGTTAAAAAGATCTTGAGAGCAAGTTATTAATGGATGACTATGGATATTGACTTCCATCGTCACGTCCATACGTTCCATAAGTTCCAGATTTACGCAAACAAGATCCATGTGCCACCGGTTCCGCTCAATGTATTGACATCGCCATGGTCGTTCGCCATGTGGGGTATCGACGTAATCGGGTGCATTGAGCCAACTGCCTCAAACGGGCATCGATTCATCCTTGTGGTCATCGACTACTTCACTAAATGGGTGGAGGAAGTCTCGTATGCGAATGTCACAAAGCAAGTGGTGGCTCGCTTCTTGAAGAAGGAAATCATATGTCGGTATGGAATCCCAAACAAGATCATCACAGACAACGGGTCTAACCTCAACAAAAAGACGATGAAAGAATTGTGTAAAGATTTTAAGATCGAGCATCACAATTCGTCGTTGTATAGCCCGAAGATGAATGGGGCAGTTAAGGCATCCAATACGAACATCAAAAAGATCGTTCAGAAAATGGTGCAAACGTACAAGGATTGGCATGAAATGCTTCCATTCGCTTTACATGGATACCGTACATCGGTACGTACTTCCACTAGGGCAACACCGTTCTCTCTAGTGTAGGGAATGGATGCAGTGCTACCTATCGAAGTAGAGATTCCTTCTTTGAGGATAGTAACGGATGTCAAGTTAGACGAAGCCGAATGGGTGCAAGCAAGGTTGGATCACCTTAACCTCATTGATGAGAAACGTCTGACGTCCATATGCCACGGTCAGTTATATCAGAGGCGGTTGAAGAGAGCTTTTAACAGGAAAGTTTGTCCTCGAAATCTCGAGGTTGGAGACTTGGTGAGAAGGAAGATTCTGCCAATCCATCCAGATCCGCGTGGAAAGTGGACACCCAACTACGAAGATCCGTATGTAGTGAGGAAGGTCTTCTCCAGAGGAGCCTTAATCTTATCAATTATGGATGGTGGCGATCTCTCATTCCTCGTAAATGCAGACGTAGTAAAAAAGTACTTCTTTTAATGAACCTGCTAGGTTGACACCTAGGGGCAACTTAGGAAAAAAAGGGTATCCCGGTGGATCACAAAAAGAAAAGGTCCAGGAAAAATTAGGGATAAATAAAAAAAAGAATAAACTCGCTAAGTTGAACCCTATGGACAACTTAGGCAAAAAAGGGCATCCAGGTAGGCTGAAAACCCGAAAGGGCGGCCTAGGCAAAAGTTAGGGATTGTATAAAGGCAAGTGACTACAATCTGGGGGGACCTTTGTACCCCGTCATCACGGGTGTGGGAATTCTAGAAAGGAAGGATCAATCCAATCACTGTGTTCAGAAGTGAAGAAAAAGGATCTCTGAGGACATATGGACTATAACAGGATAAGAACCCAATGGATGCTCAAGTCATTGCCATTTTCGTTTCCATTTTTTCAAAATTACCTCTTTAAGGAATTGCTTCATGTTGTAAATCACCCATTTCACGGGTTCATCATCAATAAAAAGTGTTGTCATTTAGATACGCTGGGTCTTTTATATTTTTTCTGTTTGTTTGCAAAGATGAATAAAATTTATTAATAAACAAGGCTTTGAAAATTGTGGGGAAATAACAATAACGTATTCAAAGTGAACATGAAGTTGCTTTTCCGTGAGAGGTGCCTGAAGGGTAATCACTGTATCCGGGACGCGATGTCCTTGTACACGGAGAATCTCTGTTGACCCGTGGGTCTCGCCCAAACTCGGAAAATTCCTCACAGGGAATGGTAGTTAGCTCGGTGGCTCAAGTTCAGCTCGGATGTTCCGCAAGGTCCAAGGTTGCTCGATCATATTCATGGTATCTATGAGACTGTGATGTTGGGAAGTCAAATCCCCACACAAAACTCAATCACTCTCAACCCAGGCGTATCCAAACTATTGCATTTCTATATAAGCAATCATTCATTACATATCATTGCATCACGAAGCGCGTAGCCTATTCGATCGAGATGGAGCAATACGCCATGCATAACTGCATAAAAGTCTTTCTCAAAAGCATAAAAGAATCCTCCGTTGAGACAGTTTTCCTCCCTAGTGAGAACATTGTCATAAAACATTGGATTGGTATTCCCCGTAGGTTTTCTCAAAATATTTCCCCTTGGTGTTGCCTTTTGCAAGTACCTTCAAATCTTTCACCGGTCACTTACCTTTCGTAAGTTCCCTTCGGCCTTGTGCCAGCCCTTCTTACATTTCACTTGGAGAAGATTAATTGAGATAATTTACCTTTTGCGAGTTTACTTTAGTGCTTTGTGCACGAAGTCACGTCTCCCCCTTGATGCCTTTCGCACGAGTAGGATACCTTTGTCGGATCTTTGCTTCACCGTTTGTTGAAAGTCTTGATGTAGGTTTGGTGAGTCCCGAAGTTTGGGTAGCCATTGTTTGAGGAATTCATCCCCGCCATTATGCCTGAGGAACGATATGAGGTTTTTGTGCCTATGTGCAAAGTTCCACACCTGTCAGGGTGTGCCAAAGCCCGGATTCGTCTGGCAGATCCCCTTGAGTCTAGGTCTTACCTAGCAGGTCTTGTCCCACTCTTTGTTTTGCCTCGTGCAAATATTTGTGACCTTTTATCCATTACTTACCTTTCATAAGTATCCCCTACCTTTTGCATGGGAGGTCGTCCGCTTCTAGCTTAGCTTTCGTGAGTCCCATTTGTGCCTTTCGCATAAAGATTATTATCCCCAGCTGCTTACCTTTTGTAAGTCTCCTCAGCCTTTTGCCCGAGCATTTCTATTCTTGAACTCGCTTACCTTTTGTAAGTGACCCTTTCCGTTTGCATGGAAATCTTCTCATGCAAAAAAAAACGAGAGTATCTCATTACATTTTGTATGAGAAGATTATCCTTTCTAACTTTCTTCTTAACCCTCTGTTAAGAAGTATCTCATTACCTTTTGTATGAGAAGATTATCCTTTCCAGCTTTCTTCTTAATCCTCTATTAAGAAGTATCTCATTACCTTTTGGATGAGAAGATTATCCTTCCACCTTTTCTTCTTAAACCTTTGTTAAGAAGTTTCTCATTACCTTTCGTATGAGAAATCCCTTCCAGTTTTTGTCTTAACCCTCTGTTAAGAAGTTTCTCATCACCTTTCGCATGAGAAATTCTTTCACCTTTCTTCTTAACCTTTTGTTAAGAAGCTCTCATTACCTTTTGTATGAGGGATCATATCCATCTTCATGCACCTTCTTAACCTTTTGTTAAGAAGTCCTCACTACCTTTTATATGAAGAATCCCCATCAGACCTTGTGTCTAGGAGTTCTCGTTACCTTTTGTACGAGAATCTCGTCCCCATTTTTCTTCTTAACCTTTTGTTAAGTAGTTTTCACTACCTTTTGTGTGAGAAATTCGACCATCTTTGTTCCTAACCTTTTATTCGGAAACTCCTTTTTCTCTTGTGCTAAGGAGTTGTTGCTACCTGTTGTGCGAGAACATCATATTCCCCAGCGAGGTTGTCCCTCATTCACATTTCCTTCTTAACCTTTTGTTAAGGAGTTCTCATCACCTTTTGTGAGAGAAATCTGTTTATCCCTTTTCTTAACTGTATTTGAAGATTCTATTTCTCTTGCTAAGGAGCCGTTGCTGCCTGTTACAAGATAAGGTTGCTTCTCAGTTGAGTTGCTTGCCTTTAGCAAGAAGTCTCTCTGCCTTGGGCAGAATATCCCATTTTCATCTTTATATCCACTTGTACTTGCCTTTCGCAAACACCTTGTTTACCTTCACGGAATCCTGCGGGAATACCTCGATCACTTGTTACATGCCAAAACATGATAGGGGAGGCGAGGAAAGAAAAGAAAGAAGAAAAGAACGAAAAAGAGATGAAAACAGAAAATGAAAAAAGAAAGAATAAGAAATAAGAGAAAGAGGAGTAGAGCTAAGAGAAAGACGAAAAATAATCAATCATTTTGCATTAGCATATTGCATACGACATGCATATCTAACCTCATATACCCATCAACCACATAACATTCCAATTTCTAGCAGCTGCCTTGCATAAAAGCTATTTTGTTCATCCTATATCCTAGTGGAAAATTTATTTGTGACCTATCTTCACATTACATGCCATTTGTTCCTGGTGAGAAAACTTTCTGATATTCTACTATTTAATCCACTCATACCTTGATTGTCCAGACGACGTTGTTATCTATACATTCAGGTCCGAGGAGATTAAATAGGGGCAGTTGTCATACCCCAAAATCTGCCTTACCCTTCACATGATCATATAGGTCTCTAACCCCAAACATTTTCATATCATCTTCATCCGTACATTTCATTTGAATAAGCATAGTTTGGCACAAGGACATATGTGGCTTAGATTCATGGCTTTGTGCCAGCACCTAGTGGATACTAGGGTTCATCAGCAATTTGATATGGATCAGGCAATCTAACCATATTCCCTTGGTGTATACCTTCGGTAAACACTTTCACTTCCATGGTGAATCACTCAACTTGAGGCATTTGATCAGGTTTGATCGTGCCTTGATCTTCGAGTTTTAGCATATATCTTGTTGACCGGATATCCCTTGGTTTTATACCTCACTTCACTCATAGATCCAGGCTCATTCAAAGTCATCCATTTGATTATTGATTCCATGTGTCTTAATGCATGATCTCATTAGCATATTCACGCCCTCATTCATCTCCTTTGGCCATTGGTCCACTCTCTCAGTCAAGGTCTTGGATTCACTTATTGTGTTATACATAGCATGATATTGTTTCATAATATATGTTCAAATTTGAATTTGACTATGTCTGAATCTCCATGTAAAACTATACTTGGTCATCTCATTTAGCATAAATGTCCATATTATTTCATCTTTCTTCAAGTTGATAATTCAAATGGAGCTTTGATAATTCAAATTAATCTTTGATAATTCATATCGACTTTGATGATTCAAATTGATTCTTGATAATTCAAATGGAGTCTTGATCATTCCAATTAATCCTTGAATTCAATTTTATTTTAGAGTTTTCTCTTTTTTCATTGATAGGCCATTGTCTTGGTTTAGAGTAAAGCACATTCTTTCTTCTTTTTTTTAGCCCATGTCCTTTTATTCAATAAAATCCATTATTTATCCAAATTGATTTTTTTTAATCCATTTAAACCAACATTATCCATTAACCATTTTTTATGTCTAACCATCAAACCCAATTTTAATCCAAGTTCCATTTTCCAATTTTCATGCATGTTTATATTCACTATATCCATCAAATCCTTTAACCAATTTCTTAGTTTTAATCCATTTTAGTTTATCCACTTTAGCACCCATCAAAAAGAACTACCCAGAAAGTCATTGGTTTATCCATTCTAATTCATTTGGCCCATAATCCACGTACATATACTATTAAGACAAAACGTCAAAATGCAAATGCCTTGGTGCAGTTACAATTCAAGGCCAGAAGCCAAGCCGAAAGCTGCTACGGCTTAGTTGCTTTATACCAGTCCCAAATAATGTTAACAATAAACGGCAACAAGCTGACGAACGTAAATGACTGCGGATTACAAAACCAAAACCCAGTTCAAACAGCGATGCCAATTGAAACGCAGCTGAAGCCATTCCACATACAACAACACGCGCGCCAAGCTGCCACTTAAGCTGACAATGAAAATGCAGCTGCAGAAAGCAGCTGCACGAACAACTGAAAGCCAAGCAACTCCAAAGCCAAACACCAAAACGGTAAGTTGCAAGCCACCATCACAAGCCAACGCTGAAGCAGGTGAAACGCAAGCTGTAAGTGCAACGAAAACGTAGTAGCATGTAAACGGAATAACAACAAAAAAGTTGCAACACAAACTAAGTTAGCCAACACAAGCCAAAATGAGAAATCAAAAACACAATGCAACAAAATGAAATAACAACCAAAACTCATCCAAAACGCGAAGCAAAAACTTGCATAAACGACAGAAAAACAATAAGCCACACAATGCGACAATCAAGCCAAAACGCAGCTGTAATGAGCGGTGAAATGCAAACGTAAACAAGCCATCACCATAAGCCGTAAACGGCATTAAAGTATCCAAAAGCGGAGATTCATTCAAAACAAAAAAAAGGTATATAAGAGAGGAGTGAGCTAACAGAATTTCTCTCGAATCCCTATCTTCCATAACCACCTTCTTCTCAACCGCAACAAACTTTCTCCGTTGTAACCACCACCGCGCCTCGCTCGCACCGTTTTCCTTTTTCCATTTTCTCAGAAGCTTTTATTCTTCCTCTCAAATCTTCTTCGGCATTCCAAGAACCACCACCACAGTTCAACTCACGGGGAACTCCGTCATCACCAACGTTTCATAAAACCTTCAACACACGCACGGGGTACCAACAGAACCGACGAACGCGAGTGGAGGAGAGAAATCTAGAAACTATAGAATGAGCAATGTAAGAGGTTGAGGAGGAATACGGAGTTCGAAGAGAAGAGTGGACTTGTTAGAAGCGAATACCAGATCCTCGAATCTGACATTCGCCGGCGGATCCACGTTCTCCGATGCCGGTAGGTCTTTCATCTCATCGCGTCACTTAACCGTTATGTTGCCATGAATCGCCTTGGTCGTTGATCCGAAAAATAGCAAGTGTACTATTTTCCCCGATGTAGTAATAAGAGGGATGTTTCCCAAAGATCGATCTCGAGGATTGCGCAGCAATATAGGAGTAACAATCACTCAATTGAACAAAAGTAAGAGTTTTGGTTTGGTAAAATTCACTGTAAGGCAAAATAGAGCAAATAAATATTTTCACAGATTAATATGATATACCAAGGGAGGTGTATAAAAATCTCCTGTAATGACCCTTGAGTGTATATCTCCTTAATACTGAATATTGTTTCAATTATCGGATCTTAAGATTATTTCCCCCTAAGACCTCGGAGGGAAACCTTTGGTATTCAATATAACCTCTAAGTCCTTAGGTGATTATAATGAAACCAAGCATTTTAAATTAACAAGAATAATCCGGTAACCATAGGGTATCCCTAGTCCTATGTGATCTCTACTATGGTTTCACTGTATGAAAACCTTAACCATTGCAGTCCTGCTAATCGTTAACCAAACATCAATCTTATATTTTGCCAAAAAGGAAGCATTATGCAAATCATACAGCGAAATTGAAATCAAATAACATGTATTAAGGGGAATCAAACATCAGAGTCATTACATGATCAATTCAGGGACCCCCTGGCATTAGGGGGTTTAGCCTATCATATTATTCAAATCAGATACAAAGTAAAATTGAGACATTACAAAAAGGTCGGAATTTCGTTGATCTTCAATCGCGTCCGCTCTTGAAGGATCTCTGTTCTTCTTCGCCTTTCACTGCCTCAATCTTGATCGTTTCCAATTTTCTATTGTATAAAAGTCCCCTTCTCCATATTCAAATCCACTGTAAATAGTTCCTGATGACAATTTTCCTTGCGTAAATGTCCAAAATGCCCTCCAGGATAAGCTATGCCAAAAACAGCAAAAAACTGGAAAATCAAGTGCCCAAGCCAACACTGGCCGTGTCAGATAACATGCCTGGCCGTGTTGGCTTCTGTGGACATTTATGCCTTGACACGCCCTTCAGGGAGGCTGATACGGGTTATGTCAGCTGACACGGGGACCCGTGTCAGCTCCCTGTTTTCCATCTCCAGGCCTCTTCTCCTGACACGGCCAGTGTTGGCGAACACGGGTGGCCGTGTCAGGGCTACTGTAAGTCCATTTTTCTTCTCCTGTCGGGCCCGGAACGCCTATTTTGCTTGTCTAACCCTCTGGTGCACTTGTTTATACCGGAAACCAAAAGAACTACCACAAAAGGACATAAAATGGAGTATGATGATGCATATAACATGTACTCAACAAATAGAGACAACAATACCGAACATATAAATAACTAAACAAAACAATAAAATAAGTGAACTAATATGTTACTGATTTCTTACAAAGGTGCCGAACGAGTGTCAGAAAACAAGGAGAATTGGAGACTGATCACAACCCCAAACTTATCTCATTGATTGTCCTCAAGTGACGCTCGAGACATCAGGACGGTTGCCCCGAAATTTATGCATCCACAATGCTACTACGATCTTTCGCATTCTCCTGTTCACTTTTCAATCACAGTTTTACTCTTTCCCGATTTCCGACTTTATCCACACTTTAACTTTGACACATCTTTTGGCATGTAGCTTTTCACACCCTCACCAAATCTCTAGGGATCAAAGTGTTTACACTCAAGAAATAGAGCATTCAAAATCAACTCTTAGGTTTGAAATACAGATGCCTTCATAACAAGTGACACACAACACACACTATTCGAGGACTTTTTCGGTTGTAACAGGGCTAAGGTGTAAGGTGGGGAATAGAAACAAAAAAAAGGAATACTAGGGGTTCGGGCTCAGATTACGTGTTGTTACCCCTCGTACCATTGTTCAAATGTAAAACTCGAGGGTATTTCTTTTGGACACCGTTTTTGTTGAGGTTCATTGGCGCATAGATTTTCTTTTATTGCTCTTTTGATGCATGCTTTTTGCCAACCATAGTATTTCTAGATAAGTGCTTCATGATTTTTTTTCTTTCTCTTCTTTTTCTTTGAAGTTTTTCATCTTTTTCACTTATCTAAGGTTTGCCGGTGTCCCCAAATTTGGATGAAACCCCAGACTTAAGCTTTACGGCAGCTTCGAGGTAAACAACACTTATCTAAGCAAGGTGTGGTAGTGTATGGGCTTATGGCTATATACAATGGTAAAATACAAACAAAAGAAATATGGCTCAAAATTGGTGAACGAAGGGTAATAATGATGGGTCGGCTTGAAAGGCTCAGGGTTAAAATACAAAAAACAATGCCTCAGTGTGTATAGTGTGCTATGCAATTTCAGTATCTCTAATGCAAACCCAGAGAGACAAAGATATACCTGAACAACTCTCATGATGAAAAGTGTTTGGATTTGTGTATTTCTCACCATGTTTTGTCTAGCTTTCAGGCTTCCAAGATGTCTCTCAGTGTGATGTAGCTTCGTCTTCTCTTCGGTTGCGGAGTATCCCTACAAAATCCAGTGATAGAGAGTCACTTCCGATTTTTCAAGCCGGTAGCATCAACTTTTGGGGGTTTCCAAAAGAGAAAGTAGAGGGGTGTGTCTTCCATCCAATCGCTCCAAGCTTCATCGTTCATCCGGCACAAATGTCCTTTACCTGTAACACATAGAGTATCACACAACTAATTAAAATAAGAATATTAAGAACAAAACAAACATACAAAAAGCAATAAATAACCAAAAATAATAAATAATAAAAAAAAATCTCACACTTGAACTAAACATTGTCCGCAATGTTTAAATCCAAGATAGAGATGGACTCACACCGGCTCACTGCGGTGGCGGAAATTGCAAAATCAAACGTTGCATCATCGCGTGCATCTCATCCATCAGAGTCCCTTGACAGGCTTGCTCTGCACCTTGGCGTGTTTGCTCCGCTCGGAGATCACTAATTTTTGTTTGCATCCATGCCCATTGGTCCGGTGTCACATATGACGAATCGGCACCTGGGTGCATGGAGTCCTCAGGTGGTGCAACAAATTTCTCTTGATCCTGCATCTCTTCCTGTACTTCTTCCTCGTATGGGTCACCTACAGCAAATGTGCCAGCATTGTGCTCATCCATATCATCTTGGACGGCACTTTCATATAGCCAATTGGTCGTGTTTGAGATGCTAATTCGTGCAGGGTCAAGAAGAGCCATAATAAACTGACCTGAACTCATTAAGGCATAATAATCAGAAACTTGTGAAATCATACCTTGCTTGACCAATGTGTTCATGTCCAGTTTGCTCTTACCTGCTACCGGTGTCTCATTAAGTGCAGCCGGGTCATATCCGAAATGGT